>NW_010236664.1:28236-51349 GCF_000690775.1 Eurypyga helias
GGTGAAAACGTGGGCTAGATGAATCTGCCACCTGAATCAGTGAAGTCATGATTATTTTCTTTGGACTGTAAAGTAATACAATATCCATCACTTCAGCAGTATTTATCTCTTCATGTATCAGAAGAGGAACTTTGTTCAGTTGCTTCTGTAATATAAATTTGATTTTAGCACAGTTACATAGAAAGAATTATTCTTGCTGTCAAACTAAAATACCAATGAAATCAAAACGCAAATTGGAATGCTAATTGACAAAGGAAGACCAAATATCAGACATAGAGGACAGAGCAAAGCACAAGAATTTCCTGGGGAAAAAGCCCATAAAAGTGTTTCACAAAAACAGGCAACAGGAAACAAATATATCACTAACAACCTGACTGTTGGTGACGCTATCCCATCATCAATAAATGCAGTGAGCGACAATGACAGTAGCCATAATCTGGAGCAATTCACTATTTGACTACTTCCTTTTTTAAATTAACACTGTACTATCCCTAATATTTGCTTCTTTTTCCATCTGTCACTTATGCAGTTTTAAACTGTACTAGCATTTACTTTCCACCTCAGAACTATCAAGTTTTCATCAGTCTTCTGTGAGGGTTTATCAAAGCTGTTCAAGGAAATTAAATACTTATTGGAAATGCAAAACTTAAAGGGCACCTAACTATAACTGCCATATTTTTCATCTGATACTCAAAAATTGTCAAAAAATGCTTTAAGCAAGATTTTCTGCTTCTTTGCAAATTATGCATATTTGGCATTAAAAGAAGGATTACTTCATTTATCCTGAGGCTCTAGAAAGTTATATATAATATTGTCCTAATCTACTTCTTGTTCATTTTCTCTTCTATGCGTGACATCTTCAGGTCTTTGGGAATTTTCTTTTACTCTTTCTGTTGGTGGCTTGATAGGAACCCCATTTTTCTATGCAGTTATCTGCCTCCCTACAGTGAGTGTCCTCTCCTCCTAAAGCTATCCCTGCATTGTGACTTTGCCTTTTCTCTGAAGGCCAGCTGCCCAGACATGTCCAAACACAGGAGTATAATGCTGAAGAAGTAGTGACTCTGGGCAACAATAAATCGGCACAACAAGACATTGTGGTTTGGTTTTTCACACTTACTACAGTCTGTCATATTGTATTCAGTGAATTCTATTTTTGTGGGGCTTTTTTCCCCCACTCACAGTGCCAAGACAGATAATAAATCAATATAAATATACATTGAATCTGGCACAGTAAATGTCTGAAAGTCTGTGTTATACACATCAAGTCATTTTCATGAGAAGATTTTGACATATTTTTATTCTGTAGTATGAGGTTAATCACAAGATATATTGATTGATGCCTTTTGGCAACAAATCTCCACTAGGAAGCTTTTCAGAGTATAATGTGGAGTTTCAGAGATGCATGAAATAGTAGGATAATGAGGCAGAAGGAGCTAATTTTTAGCTGGAATTGCCTCCAGCTAAACATGCATCCTTTATACATATAAGCTTAAAAAAAGTAATTAAAAAAAAAAAGGCAGAGAAAAATATAATGTTAAAGTATCATGAAAATATCAATGCATTCAAAAAAAACATTACTGTTCCAGTGTCTTGTCCACAGGCAATCCAACAAGAAGAAAGAATCCAAGGAAATAGAATAGGCTAAACCTGTTCCCTGGACCACAGTCCTCAGAAACTCAGACTGTATAATCACACAAAGCAGCTTTGTTTTCTGACATTCTCCCAGAAATCCAACCGCACGGTTTGGGGATTTTTCTTTCCACTTCCCTGCATGTAGAGATGCTTATTAAGGCCTTCTTTTCTGAAGCTGATACTGGGTTACTCCGTGTGATATTCCCCAGCAGACTCAGGCAGTCTCTGAAATTTATGTACTCTCTTCATAACTGTGAAGTTTTCTAGCCTTAGTTAATAGTAGGAGTTAGCAACATTGGCACATTATAGTTTTGCTAAGATCCATTTATAAACATGTATAAATTACTCCATGTGTTCTCTCTCATAACCTTGGATAGCTACAACACAGACAGGCAAAGAAAACCTAGATGAAGGTGGCTAATTTTAGCTATTGATATGCACTAGTTTTAAAACATAAACCAGGAGTGAAAATGAGGGGTAAAAAATAAATCAGATCACTAGTGCAAAAAATTAATTGCAGATACAAGAAAACAGGTTTATGAATGCAAAGTCTTAGATGAGCTGCCTTTATCACCATGAAGGGGACAAGTGTTACATTTTAGCACTGAAAAAATGACCATTTTCCCTCCTGGCAGCTTTTCTATCCATTGATCTAATGTTAGCTGCTGGAAATATTGTTCTAGACAATTGTTGCTTTACCATCTTGTACTTGATTCTACATACAGGATTATACCGTCTTACATATCATGCAATGCACGCAAAGATTTCTAAATATAACTGTCGTGTCCTTGGAGTATACAGATTTTTGTGTCTTTTAAAATATTGAATTTCCTACCTAAGGGAATTTCAAATATTTCCTCATGTTTCCTGCCTAACAATGACTTTATGTATAACCTTAAACTGGAGCAGCCTCTACATAATTTGTGTTTTATCAATTTGCAGACATACTGCACAGTGGTTTTGCATGCTGTACCAGTATTCATTGGTTGCTGACAGATTTCTGAACCCAGCAGTTAAGCCACTTTTTACTCTACCCCCTGTCCACTTATCTATCCTGTACTTTGTCAGTTTGCCTGAGGATGCTGTAGGAGAAAGTGTCAAGGGCCTTAGTCAAGCTAAACTGCATTCATTGCACTCACCCCATTCACCAGCTAGTCAGCTCATTATCATGTCTATCAGATTGGTTAAACATGATTTCCCTTTTGCTGATGACTTCCAGTCACTTTCTTGTCCTTCATGTGTTTGAAAACTTTTTCACGGGTTATTTGTTTCGTCACCTTCCCATCAGAAAAGTTTGAACCCATTGCAGATAATTCTGAGCTACTTCCTTAGTGAAACATGCAACCATGAGATTAAATAGGTGTAACCTCTTCCAGTTGCATTTCTTTTTGTCAAAAGCTATGTGAAACCTGGATATGCTTATCAGATTTGGAGCATAGCAACACCTAAATTTTGTATTCAAACCTGTAGTAGAAATACTACTAAGATACTCAGATTAGTTCTGCATCCAGGACAATAGTACAGAGGTAATGAAGATACACACTTATTAGTTTACTGAAGTACTGCCTGAGTTTATCTAAACTACTTTCAGGTGTGAACCGCCAGGCTGGTGTAGTACCACACCATACGTATTTACCATATCCAGTTGTGTAGAGACGATGCTGTTCTCCACTGCTTGGTGAGCATATAATTTTAAACAAAATCTAATTTATTGGAAAACATAGAAATAGAAATTCATAATCCTGATCTTTTTACACTCAACTTCAGTGTTTAGGGATTTTTAGGCACATGGCTGAAATGGCAGTCATTTTACAGCTAAAGGTTAAGGAAAGCAAACCTGTGGGAAATGTCATAATTTAACTTAGAGCTTTACAGTAGAAAAACAAGAAACTGAGTCAAGGGACATTAACTTTTACCTTTAGTATACTATGTCACTATATACATATACCCTCGATCACACACATCTGTAATCTGCATAGCTGTGTGACTACATAAAATTTTCAATTTTGACTCCTACAACATTTTTCCTTTTTACTCACACACTCCAGGATATTTAAACCCAAAATCTTTAGTCACAAAAGCTCTTCACTAGATTTAGTTTACAGTTACTTGAAAACATTTATTAGGATCTTGCATGCTTTTGTAGGTAATGTTATTTTCTACATTCTCTCTTCCATTTTCTTCCTGAAAAAGTCATTACTCAGGGGAAGTACTAACTTTCTTGCTTCACATTTCCATTTACTATACTAATAAGCTTCTCTCAAAGACCAAAACCTTATAATTCTCTTGTATGTGGTTTTTAAATGGAATGAATCAACTGAGACTTCAGAGTACACCTGTAGAGTATAAAAAGGGTTGGTCACAGATCTTCTGCAGGTAAATTTACCTATAAGTTTCTATATTTTATTCCAAATGGGTGAGTGTTTATGCTCACTAAGCATTTTATAAAAACATATTTTCTTTAAAAATTGTAGGTGTATTCTTATTTGTTCTAGATCGTTACAATTTTTCAACAGACTATTGCAAGCAATCATGCTGATTACAAGACTCCAAGTACTTAACAAATGGTTTTGTAATGCAATGAACCCCCTTTAAAACAAGTGCAGCGATTGTCAAGATAACAATGTTTTGCTGTAAATTCACCGTAAGTTATTTTAATGATATTCATGAAGTATGCTACACTCTCTCTAGCACTTTTTACATGAATTCTATAGTTCCCTGGTAAGCGACTTTTTAGAAAGAGAAATGGCTAGGGCTTGAAAAAGACGCATGAAACATTCATGAGTCAGCCTAAAACACTAATACTCATAGGCAATTGAACATTTCTGTGGGAGAAATGAGAGGTTACCCAAAAAGGTCGAGTTACATTTGTGCTGGAATACCTGCTTCTGAGGGAGTGAGACTGGATACACCATACAGTGAGGCTTCATGCAAGAAAGTAATCTGGAATTGAGTCTTCCCTTCCTGACATTGTGCTTACCTACTCATCGTGTTTACCTCTGCTGCCCCTGAAATGGGCATACAAGGCCAGAAAGAGAAAATATTTTTCCATGATACATCTTGATTTGAAGACTTTTCATCTCTTCCTTCCCACAAAGACACTTCAAAGAGACCAGACCTATCCAGGGACACTGAATAGTACATGCAGCAAAGTCTTTTATGAGGCTCATTGACATGCTGTTCTAACACTGCTTTTTCTGAAAAACACAGTGTTAGAAGATCAACTAAATAGGAAAAGCCATGCAAAACAGCTGTGGTTTGCAATACTTGATCTTTGTCCAGTCTGACCTCCAGTCCCTTCCAGGGACTTTACTCCAGACAGGCATTCAAACTGATACTTGTGGCTCTAGCATTGTATTTTTCCTTCTCCAGCTCACTGGGACAATCAGTGAACTGACGGCCTGGTTCTGATGACTAAGTGCATTGAGTGGATTAGAAACAAGGAAAGAATGATTTCTCTCCCTCTGACTGACTGTCTTGAATACAAGGAAACCATTTAGGGAGAACTGTAGAATCAGATGAATGAAAAAAAATAGTGGAAGGATGAAATTAAGTGATCATTATTAAAATTATAATAATTCCATAATGCACAGGCATGCAAATGCACTTCTATGCTTCAATATTTCCCTGTGTTTTTTATCTTGTTTATTAACTGCTTATGGAAAATGTGTAACAATTCAGATTACAGTCATTGTGGGCAAAATTAATGTCCTGGATGTCAGGAAATCTATACATTTCCATATTTTATTCCAAGTGGGTGAGTGGTTCTGCTTACTAAGCACTTTATAAAAAAACAAAAGGATTTCTGTTCAAAAATTGCTGGGCCAATTAGCTCAATTCTTAGAGTATGGTGCTAATAATGCTAAGGTGGTTGGTTCGATCCCTGTATGGGCCACACAGCAGTTTCTTTGATGGTTGGACCTGATGATCTTAAAAGTGTTTTCTAACCAGAGCAATTTTCTATACTGTCAGAGGGCACAGTCTTTCTCCACTGTAAGTAGCAACATCCACTACTAATGGAAAGTATGTAGGGCTGTGAATTGTATTTCATGTGTGAATTGAAGATTCATATCTTCTTACCTGTCAAGCTGATTAAACATTCTCTACATTTCTATCTTGAAAAACTAGTCAGGTAATTTACAGTATCTTGTCCCTGCCTCATTTGGGTCACAGGGCAGAAATTATGTCTTCTCTGTATCCTCCATCCTCAGCCGTATTATCGAAACTCAAGAAAAGTTAGAATTAATTTCTTATGTTTAGTAGATCTTTGATTGTTCTTTGTCCATTTGACATGAACTCTAAAGCAAATGTTTAAACCTACGTAGACAAGAAATCTACAGCCTGAGTTAACTGTGCCACTTAATAAAATAAGGTATTATTACTTCACTATTGAAAGTAGGAACCATCATTTTCCATGTAATGTAAAAGGAGTCTGTTGTCCCTTAGGTAGTACACAGTGACTTAATCTATTATTTCCGATCTTTCTTTGCACATTAAGTAACCATTTACAAGACTGAAACAATAGGCAGCAGAAGGAAAGGAAAAAGTGAAATGACAAAAGAAAAAGTTGGGAAAACAATTAACTTTTTTACTGTTGGGATTTGAGGAAAATATCACATGTACAAAGAAATAAATTAATATGGACTTAAATCATTAGAAATGACAGAAAAGTCAAGGGTAAATTTTATGTTCTCTTCTCAATGACATATTTCTGTAGAGTGGGGGGAGGAGAGAAGGGAGTTGTAAAGAGTGGATAATGAGCTTATTCTGAATGCTTTTCTTCTCCTTTTGCAGAACTCTTCATTTCTCCTGAGAGAGAGTAATCACTGAGTTAAAAAATTAAAATGATGGCTCATACATCTGTTTGCCATTTCCTCTCTCCTCTGACCTTAAAACCATTCATTCTGGTCCTTTAGGATTTCAACAATCATTGTAAAGAATGATTGTTTTTTACTCTTTTTATGAATAAACCACATCTTATGCTTCAAAATTGCTGACATTAGTAAAGCATTGGTCCCTTGCACCCCCTCCCCTCTCCCCCTTCCTTTTAAAATAATAAATGGTAGAGACAAATATTAAGAAACATCTATTTGTGATTTAAAGATTCAAATGGATATTTGATTTGATTTATTTTTACACAGGTAGGGACTTTATATCCAAAGAGTCTCATGGAAAACCTTAGGAGAAATTATAAAGCTGAAAAATAAGTTAAATACTTAAGGCCCATCATCAGGTAAGACTTAGGTACTTGACATTTATGTCCTATTGATTTTTTAATAAAACTCATGCTAATTATCTAGGGTATTTCCAAAACTGAATCTTGGCTTTGAATTCTCTTTCAGTTTCATTTAAATGAAATGTGAAAAATTTATCTTGCATCTCAAGCCCTCATGATCATCTCAGATCATTATAATCTAGGTTAATGGGCTAGCTTTACCTATTATTTTTCCTTACATAAAGTCATGGATGTCAGGATGAAATTGGAAAGAAAGGGAGGTTTTATCAGTAAGACATGGCAAATATGTGAAATAACAAGTGCTAACTGGTATTATGTATTTTTTTATGTGGTGCTAGTACTAAAATCATTACCATAATTCCAAATGAGATAAATCTGCTAAAACCTTGTTGGAATGTGGTGTCAAATAGGAACATTTCATTCTATTTGAGCAGAAATGTTTGTCCTCATCACCTTAGTGTCTGATCCACAAACACACTGTAATTACTCTGTCAGATATCTGCTATTTTTGTTTTAAACCTGAACATTAAATTTCTATAACTCTTAATGTTTGTGTTAAAATTAAAAAAAAAAAAAAAGAGGAAAGGCATTTATTTTTCCCTTTTTTGGTATATTATGTGCATTTTTATGGCCCTTCATTTCATCTGGTCTATCTCTATAATTATTAGATATCCCCTTAAGTGCCTTCCTTCCTGTACAGATTTATACATGTGATGTCAATGTAACATTAGTGGGGTCAAATGTTATTGTAATTACTGGTACTTGAACTTCACATGAAGATCCCTTCATCCAGAGTGCAAGATTTAATCTATCCCTCACAAATGAAGAAACTTGGAAAATCCCAGAAAACCTTGTGCTGCTTAATGCCTGTGTTTACCTCATATATAAACCTATAATTTAAGGCTGTTGTTTAGAAGCCATTGACTACTAATAAATATTCAAGTTTGGTAGTAGTATACTTTTTTCCTTCCTCTTAAGCAGCTAAAGGAGATTGAATTTTCTCCCTGAGAAACAGCATTTTTGCTACTTTGAGTCACAGCAAGGGCCAGGTAATTTTTTCATAGGTTCATCCCACGTAGTGCACATTATTGGTTTATAACTTCTCTTACTTTTTCCTCAAGGCTCCCCAGGTAATCTAAGTTGATAAGTTAAGTTATGTTTTGGCTCATGAAAAAGTAAGAGCTTCTTTGAGAATTGTTTCCAGTGTAAGCGAGCTTGTCCACCAGAGACAGTCTAGGTGGAGATTTAACTGTCTAAAGGACAGCAGCCATCGGGCCTTGGCCCTTTATTGTCCCATGTCACAGCACAACCCATCTCACATGCTGTAAAACATCCTGCATGAAGTAACTTCGTGTACTGCACCACAGCATGAGACTACACAGTCAGGTATGGACTATCTCCCTTTAGCAGATTGCATGTGAGGTTAATAAATTGCAAATGAAAGAAGAGTGCATTGTGGATCATCTGTGAAATTACTGTGGTTCCTGAAGTCTGTTCTAACCCATGTGATATGAGGAAGCTGTATCAGTTCAGGATGGACTGCACAGATTTCAGCCCACACAAGATGAGGAAAATTTGTCCACCTTTCTCATCTGAGAGTTAAAGACTGATCAGTGTGAAGAATTAAACTCATTCTTTCTCCATGGAGCGAATCCTTCCAGAGGAGACTGAGGACAACAGAAATCATGTAAAGAGAGAAATGCTGAGCTCTACTGTGTGACAAAGTAAAGACTATGCAGGATTTCAGAAAATAATACATTCATCAAGAAGTGAAAATGTTAACTAACTCCTAAGGATAAAGAAAATATGCTTTAATAGAAAATACAATTCGTAAGAGCAATAAGGGTTTACAGTATAAACATCATCTTATTTAGCTGAGACAAAACCCTATGGCATATAAAGAAAAATTTTCCAGGTGTGTTTTTTATGCAATCCTTTCAGGGAAAAAAGAAATTATTCCTTTGTCACATAGCATTAGTAATATTTCTGGAGTGTAATTTAAATGTGGTTTGATAATAACAGTATTGTTTTATGAATATTAATTCATCTTACTTTGCATGTGTGATCACAAAACAAATACAAACTTTTAGACTCTGTGGACATTCTATTTGAATAAATTTCTTCCAGAGGCAAATGGAGCTTATAAAATAGGAAGAAAAGGAGCAGTAGCTTCCTATTGTAACTCCATTATTTTTTGTGATATAATATGGTGTAGTTATTAGAAACTCGATGTTAGAAAATATTGTCTCCATCCAAGTAGCACTTAATCTCTATTACCTGGAGGTTAAAAGTCAAAGAACAATCATCCATGCCAGTGATTCCCACAGCAGTTTGTTACTGAACCATGTAAGGTCGTTTAGTGGGGAGAATTAGCTCCCAGCAGCTTCACATGTCAGAGATATTACAGTACTATTCTGCCCCAGCTCTTCTCCCTGGAAAATGATGACAATTCTATGAGCGTTCTCAGGAAAGGTGCCTTGTAGAAAGAAAAGGAAGGCTTATCTTTGACAGATGTTTCTGCAAAAGGTGACAATGAAAAGAAAAATTTCGCTGACTTTATCAAATTAGCTGTAAATGGAAGGTACGCAAGCACAGTCAACTTCCTTTAGCATATAAAATACATTGGTAATACAGATCCTGTGTTTTTGTAGTTAATATAACTTTTAACTGATTTCCTGTTTATGCATAAAGAATAAAAACTTTCTCGGGTGACCATCTGAGAGATCAAGAAAGCCTGTCAAAGCCTCAGAAATGGGCCATTGACCCAAAGAAAGATTGGAAACTTTCATGCAAATTTAATTGGAAACTTGTCAATAGAGATGTGTGCACATGAAATCAGTTTCCCTCTGGAAATGGTAAAATGTGTCAAGTCAGTGAGGGTTCTGGTAGTGTCATTCAGAACAGGTCAGCAGAAAAAAGTCAGGATGAAAAAGAACAAGACACTCAAGCCCATGGAGTTGCAGAGGCCATGACACAGAAAGATGAGCTGAAGTTGCATAGGGAAGCTGACTGGAATGAGCTAGAAAGACCAAAGCACATCATGTTTGAAAGGAACAGGAGGAAAGGTAGAAAGACCTGGTATACATGCAAAAGTTTTTACTATGGTCCTAACTATAACTATCATAAGAGATAGCAGAATGGGTCTGTTTAACTAGCTCACATCTTTTCCCCTAAATCATGCCTATTTCAAATAAAATTAAATAAAGTTAGAACATATATTTCCTGCAATTTTATTTTTAGTATGAAGCTTATTTAATTTACTTATTTATTGTAATACTTTACAAAGGAAATGTCACTTTCACATCTCCACCCCCAGTGGGCAAAAACTGCTAATTCCAGCTGCGTGGCTTTTTTTGGAAAATAGTATTGAAGAAATCAGTGTGGAACTTTATAATCATTAAGGTACTTGGATTGCTTTCTGTGTTTCCCAGGTCCTATCACATAGAAACAAAAACTGAAGCAGTAGAAGAGAGCTCACACTCTCACTTTTCCATTTTGGTTGCTTACTTCAAGTTGGGACTGTAAAGGTTAGTTTGGCTAACAAGGCCACATGACAGGGAAGCAGTGGAACTCTTTGCTGAAGGAGCCAAATTCTTCTGTTTTTTAATTTGCATATAGTTTCTTTTTTCTACCTCATGCATAGGTAGAAAAGAGCTTTAATAATTTGACGTGTAATATTTATCTTAAATAAAGGAAATATGCTTTGTAACATAACTCTCCCTATCATTTATAATACATAGGTGTACCATTTTAAAACAGTGCAGTGTTTTACACAATGCAGTCAGAAGCTTCATCACTGAAGTGCTGGAGCATGTCCAGAGAAGGGCAACAGAGCTGGGGAAGGGTCTGGAGCACAAGTCCTGTTAGAAGTGGCTGAAGGAACTGGAGTTGTTTAGCCTGGAGAAGAGGAGGCTGAGGGGAGACCTGATCGCTCTTTACAACTGCCTGAAAGGAGGTTGCAGAGAGGTGGGTGTTAGTCTCTTCTCCCAAGTGACAAGTGATAAGACAAGAGGAAACGGCCTCAAGTTATACCATGGGAGGTTTAGATTGGATACTAGCAAAAAATTATTCATTGAAAGGGTTGTCAGGCGTTGGAATGGGATGTCCAGGGACATGGTTGAAACAGATGTTTGGATGAGATGCTTAGGGACAGGGTTTGGTTGTGCTATTAGCAGTGTTAGGTTAACAGTTGGACTTGATGATCTTAAACATCTTTTCCAATCTAAAAGATTCTGTGATTCTATGATTGTGCTTACATATGCTCATAAAGCATGAATATTTATAAAAAGAATAATTAGTAGAAAGGGACAGTTTAGAATTAGTTTCATCATAATTAACTGACACTTCTTCAGTGGACTGCAGTCAGCCTTTCTTATTTTGGACAAAGCTCACTTGTCCAAAATAGACACGTAACGATTTGTCAGACAAAATCACTGCCTACACTGAATACTTATCATTTCTTCACCATCATTATAGCAACAATAAGAGTAGGCAGATAATTTGTATCCTAACTACTGTCCTCTCCCAGAAATTTTTCAAGTGCAAGTACATGCCAAAATTATTTTACAGTGTTATGGAACATTCAAATTTTGAAGGCCAGAGATGAACATGAGATCGTTGCTTGCTTTCAGTTCTAACTCTGAATTTCAATCAGATATATTTACATTGAACAGAATTTACTGAGTCCAAAGCATAACTTTCTAAAAGTTTGTGTTGAAAGTCTATAAAATATTTTAAAACTCAAAAGACTCCTGTTTGAATAGGCAGGTTGTTTCAGCAGTTAATTACCTTAGTAGTTAGAAAGCTGTGCTGGGTAGAAGTTTCAAGCCCAAAGATTTAAAACTCTAGGCTGTATTATTAAAAATCAGATTTTGAAATAGGCCTGGAAAGTTCTTTTTTGTGGTTTACTTTTTTTTTTTTATTTTAAATCCATATTTCTTCTCTTGACAGACAACTTTCAGTGATTTACATGAGGTGCAACATCATGTGATGTTACCAGAATGACAACCACTATATCATGATATGTACTGCCATTCAGTCCCTAATCATGATAGGTACTGTGTAGCAAAATAATAGACAATGCGACATGTTATGTGACATTGTATTCTGAACTTCAGTGCTACAAACAGACAAAATGCAGAAAGTGACAGCATGAAAAATAAGGCCCAGGTGTTCAAAGATAGATAAAGATGAAGATGCTCTATCCCTGGCTGTCTTCAAGGCCAGGCTGGATGAGGCTTTGAGAACCTGGTCAAAAGGAGGGAGGCCCTCCCCATGGCAGGGGGTTGGAACTAGATGGTCTTTAAGGTCCCTTCCAACCCAAATCATTCTATAATTCTATGATATTTTTTTTTTAAACTCCTCTGTATCTTTTATTAATCTGATTCTCTGAGAAATGAGAAGTGTGTGCAGCCAGATCACAATGTTGGAGGTTTTTCTTATACATATGAGCTGTAAAATATATTCATTCCAACAAGCTTTCAACTTTCACTGTTTCACAGGGAGATTTATAACCTTAACCATATTTCAATCTGTCTCTTAAACTTGTGGATTATTTTATCCATAGATTTACTCACAGAATTAGAAATTTTAGGGATGTGTTTGGATGGGGTCCACCTTTTTACGTACTCTCTTTTAAATTTTGTTTTTTAAAGCTAACTTTCAACAAAGAGAGTAAATAATTAGAAGACAAGATGCCTGGTATAGACTTTGTTAACAAGACGTACGATCTTTAAGATACTCAACAGTTCTTGAGGGTGTAACTGGTACAAAACATTCTTGCTATCAGAGGATCAGAGTGGCTTGCCACCACTGATCATTACATCATCTCAAAGACGCTGTATGACAAACAGTGTAAGACACCACACACATTTTGTCTTGGCTTCCCGTCCCCATTCCCCCACACCTGACAAAATACTTTTATTTGCAACACATTTTCTCAGTTACTTTCTGAAAAAGTTTTTGGAATGTCTTATTTCCCTCCACCCCTTTTCTGATGAACATATCTCCTTTTTCCCCACCCTTCCACCTTGCTCCTCCAGTTGTAACTCAAAAAGCAGGGCAAAACAGGTCTAACCTCAATTTCCTGCGTTGAATGTGCAGCTGCTTGACGATGACCTTGTGAATTGTTAATGAAAAAACCTCGTGTGGATATTCATGAAAGTGTCTGTTTATTAATTCATAATGCAGCTGCTGCAAAGGCAGAGAGTAAAGGGCTCAGTCTCCCTCAATGTGAAGACATAAGCAGCATCTCTTCCTCAGCTCCTTGATTTGTGCCCCTTTACCAGCTCGCCTTCTGTTATTCAACAACATCAACATTTTCCATTTCTGTTTTGTTTTGATGCTTTGTGTGCCAGTCTTGTCCCAGCCCGCCAGAAGAGGCACCAAGAGGGTTGGCATCAAATTCCCCAGTAATTTTTCTTATGAAAAATAAACCTTAATGAGAGTAACGAGAGTTTACAGCCCATTTTAATTATTTTCAGTTGCTCTCTGGTGCTGCAAAACATTCTTCATTTAATTCTACAATGAATACTACACACAGAGTGGTGGTGTTTGTCACTGGAGACTAAAAAGATGCAGATATCCCACAGGAAATGATGAAAAATAATAAACAAGTTAGTTACCTGTACAGCTATATTTTCCAGGAATAAGAAACAGAAAACGCTAGAGACTAGTAGTACCAACATGTCCTTAGCGAGACAATTTACTCTGTGAAATTCTAGAACACTGCTGGCTTAGGCAAATGCACAGTGTGTGATTCCATGTGAGTGGTACAATTCTTCTCTCCAAACTGGAGCTGGATATTTCACAGTCTGATCTGGCCTTCAGTAGTCTTTGCCAGGATATAATTCACAATGTGAGCTATCAAAAAAAGCCCCAGAAAACACTTTGCATAGGATAAGTCCAAGTCTGAATTCAACATTCTGAATGTGGATAAGTGGTAAAGAAGTACTGTCCAATTAATTGAAAAAAGAAGAAAGCTCTTCAAAGTTTCATGTGGGTTCTGTTGTCACAGAGGCAAGAAACCCTGGACCACAGTGGTTCTCAAACCAACCACTTAGACTGACCGACTGTCATTTCAAACCAACCACTCGGACTGATTGCCATTTCACAGCTGAAGGCAGAGCATAACTGGGAAAAGGGAAGGCATTTGCTTGGGAGGGGTGGGGAGAGACTAAGTTATAAAAATCCAGCAAGGTCACACTTGAGTGACTTATGGGAGGTGCTGCTGGTGTGAAGAATGAAACGAGAGGTTTCATAACCCTTGTAGGCCCAGACCTGTTAACATTTTTCACATTTAGTTTATATACACACACAGACAAATAATTCCATTACGGTCTAGTTTAGATTCTGATTCCAAGATTTTAAAGCCAGAAGGGACTATTAGATCATCTCTTCTGACCTTCTGTGTAACACAGATCATAAAATGTTGTGCAGAGACTGCTGTACTGAGCCAAATAACCATAGTGGAGTCGTGAGAGTTTTACTGTGAAGTTTTTCTTCGATATTTGATCTTAAAAGCAAGGTGATTTGGCTTTAGATAAATAGAAAATCTTACCTCATTTCCTGTATCATTATCCCTACTTGGTCCAGCAAAGGTTAAGGAACACGATCATTTGAAGTAATGCAATTCAGTGGAGGTCTCTGTGTTAAATTACCTAGTGGACCTTCTGTTTGCTGGCATTAACACCACTATTCACATGTGGTAGTATATTAAATAGGCAACATCCAAGATACAGCTTGAAGCAGTAACAGACTCCTGACCAAATATTTAAGCAGACCTAAGAGCTGTTACAGATGCTTCAGCACTGAATGTGTGTCAGTCCCACCTTCTTATCAGGACATCCCAGCATAGACACCCAGGTGCCATAAAGTGGAGAAGTGCACTCTATGACAACTGGGTTTTTTCTTTGTGGGGTTTTTTGTTTGCTTTACATCAAGTTTTCTTATAGTCTGCATACTTCCTTGCAAATTCATATGCAGATTTTATCCACATAAGTGCTCATTATTGAGAGAGGCAGCAGTATAATCATATGACTGCACCACAGCATGTTCAGTGCTGATATATTTGTTTAAACCATAGAGGGTTCTTTCCTCATAGAAAGCTTGTTTCTCCCTCAGGCCCAGTAGAAATCTACTACAGCTAGGAACCAGCAGTGTGATCTATTTTCTCAGCTTTCAGCATGGACCATGCAAACATTTCTTCATATTTGGAACGAACTGTTCTGAATGGGAATCCTCTGCAGACTGAAAGTGAACATGCATATCTCTTTTTTTATCACCTGCATCTGCTTAGGACAGAGGAAGAAAAATATAGGTCAGTGGTAATTCATTTCATGAAATAAGGGAGGGAGGATTCAGCTGTCTGGTGGAAATGAGAAAACAGATCTGAATTTTAATCTGGACTTCAGGTGACTATCTTTGCTTTTCCCTGAAGTAGCCTTGTAAGCGAATGCTTTTGATAAAATTTCCATCTTCACAACACACTTACCAAAAGTTTTCATGCAGTGTGGTTGTTACCTGATAGGCTCCAGGATGTTAACAGCAGCTAACAGTCAGGCATCCTGCTGCCTTATAGAAAAGGTAAAACTCCTTTTGGACAACCATAATGGTGGTTTTGGCAGATCAAGGACTCCCACTTAAGAACACATATCACGAAGAGTCCGATCCATGTTTTCACGTCTTAAGATGACATCTTTTAAATGTAATGTTGGATCTGAATACATTAGAGTAGCAGTCATGTGCACATGGGATTCTTAAACACTGTGGGACTACATAAAGAATAAAACTATATTTTCTTTTTCATGTAATTACTAATAAGAAATTGTTACCTATAGGTGAATAAACTTGTACAAAATAAGCAAGAATTCATTCCTTCATTGAAATTTGACTGGAATCCAAATTTATACCTTTGCAAAGCCTGAAAATGGTCAGAAGTGTATATTTCCTATTTACAGAACCTTTTCAGGCATGACAGTGTCAATTTAACACAGCAAACTGCTAGAAGAACTGGATCTGCATATGTATTTTGTGGTTAGAAAAGCCTCAGACTGGAAGGATAGATTTAGGCATACAGATACACACCACATTCTGCCTCTCAAGGTGCTGAAGTTAAACTTCATTTATATCTGCCACATCGCCTAAACATTTATGAAAAGTTAACTTTTTTCTTGTTTAGAACAGTATTTCAGTGTGTGATGTTTGATCTTGCTCAATTAGAAATCGCTCTCTAATTTTATTCTCAGAAAAAAATATTATGTCACTCAGAGAGAATTTTGTTACACATCTTTTATATATTTAATGCCATCCAGCTCCCAAATGGCAAGACTGCAATACTTGTCACCTAGTCAGTTCCACAACAGTGGTTCTGCAGAAAACATCTTGAGTAGGCATATATGTATTTTCCTCTCTTTACTTTTCTTTGTTCATGAAAATATCTGGATGTGCTCATCATATAAGTTTTTGATTATTTAAGGGCTAAAGAATGTGAACTTGGCATATTCACTCTCATAATACTTAAATAACATATCCTAAATAAAGATAATAGAATGAAAAAGTTATACAAATGAGAAACAGTGACAGGACAGAAATAATATATTTAAAATAATGTTTAAATTTTTTACAGAATATCCAAATTGTTATTGTCATACAGATGTTGGAAGACAATTTAAGAAGTATATATTTTTTGGATGTAGCTTCACATATCATTAGTGATTTCAGTCAAATCAATAGAATCCTGTCTTGTGATGTTGTAAATGAGAAGAGAATTTGCTTGAGAACATGGTAATTTTTGGAATCCATTCCCTGCCATGAAGTGAAGTAAATTGTAGCTGAGGCATTACTCATAGTAACAATTTCAGAAAGAAAAATAATAATTTGAATGTAATATTTCTCACTTTTGCTTTTCATTGTTTAGCAGTTGGTGGGTGAGAGGGATAACTACTTCTCTAATTTTGAAATTAATATTCTTATTTTTCATCCAGGAAAAAAACCCAGGAATAATAAGGTTACAATTATCTTTCTTAATTTAAATAATATAGATTCTTACTGGGAACAAGTGGCTTTTTTTTTTTTTTTTACCTTTTTTTTTAAATATAGGCACAATGATAGAATCAGTGGTACTTATGGATAATTGTGAATGAATTCAATTCTAAGTGACCAAGAGTGAGAAAAATCGTGTTTACAGCATTCCTCAGGGGAACAGGAGTAAAAAGAATTGTATCTTAATAAAAAAAACAACCAACCAACGAACAAAAAAAAAAAAGAGAAACAAAAACCCCACATAACCAAAAACCTACCTAGTGTTCAGCTTGCTTTTTAAGTTATTTTGTTAACCCAAAAGCTATAGCACATTGTTTGGTTTTACCTTATTTACAGGCCACAGTTTTGGGATACTGAAGAACAGTCGATAGTGCAGCCTGATAGAGCAGGAAGTATTCACACATTTACAAAAGGAGTAAGATCAAGGTTTGCTTGTTTGAATTCTTTTTTGCCTGCCATATTTATTTATGTGGCCTTTGGGAAGAGACACCTTCAGTGTAAAGAAAGTTCTCCTGAACCTATGAATTCACTAACAAAATAGTGGGATCAAAAGGAAGCCTAAAAAACACCATGATCTGTAACTAACATTTTTTGTGGATGGGGTAGTAAGACCTAGTGAATGGAAACAAGAATGGCAAAGAGGAGCCACAAGCAAAGGATTGGAAGAGTTCCTGTCTAAAAACTCAAGCTCTCCATCATTAATAAGCACCATAAATAGATATGAACTAAATAAAAAATGAATGTTAAGAACCAATTTCCAGCATAGTCCTTAGAAAAGATAACAGGCTTATGCTTGTAAAAACGTGAAGGACTAGAGAACAGTTAAAGTAGACAGGTGGTTTTTCTGAAACGCTGATTGCATTTCCACTTCTTTGCCCACTCTCCTTGCCATCATATACCCCATCTGTTCCAAGCCTCTTTCTGCTCCTGGGCAACAGCTGGTAGGTGCTATTGCCCTGTCCTGGCTGGAAACCATGCAGTGCTGCTCTTCGCAGGTAAAGGAAAATCCATCAGGAAGATCTCGGTCAGAGGGAAGCTTGGGCATGGTGCAAAACACCAGCTAAAAGCTGAACATATACTGGTTCAGGGAGAAAACTAGTAAAACTATATATTACTGAAAGAGAGGTTAAAAACATCATTTATCAAGGGAAGAATGGATCACACAAATTCATTTAAAGAAATGCCTCTTTGTCCTCTTGGCACCTGGTAAATCCACGTGGGAGAGAGCTTTAGCCAGGTGCAGTCCATCTCCGCAGCCGTCCCCCTTCCGTCATCCCCACTTACAGCAGAGAGAGACACAGCTGACAGTGGAATTGCATTAGCAGCAAGTCCAAGTTTCTTCTTCACTCTGCTTCCTGCGGTGGGCCCCTCCTGATCTCTGTGCGACGACAGCTGCTTTAAGGGTTTAACAACACAGTGCCTTTTGATCTCATTTCGGCAGCTGTGATTAAATAGACACACATCACTTGCTGTGCCACTATGTGAGCAACCCATGGTTCACCTTCGCTGAATTAGTACCCGCTGAGCACTGCAAATATTTGAAATGTCAATCCATTTGATAATGTCAAAGAGGGCTGCAAATACCACAGAATGGCACCAAGGAAACATTCAACACACACAGCAGCATGTATAATATCTCTTTTCTTCAGGACAAAAATCATAGTTAAATAGAAAGAAGAAACCATCACAAGAAGACGTTAAGGTCAACAGATCTAATAACCTGAAGTGGGACATGCTCCTGCAATTTATCACCTTAAAATTTTAGGCAAACCCATCCCCATTCAAAGAACTGAATTCTTCCATATTCAGTCATTCTAGCAAATTATTTTCTATTTTTAAAAAGTGGGATGTCCACAGCATAGCAACCTATGTGTTTTACATGCAGATTCTGTTGCTTCACATCAACATGGAAAGTAGAGCCTTGTTATGACATCTTTATTATGTTTTCCCACTCAAGAATCCTAAACCAGAGGGAAATACTTTATCTGAATAGAATACAATAATGAGGCCATATTTTCAGTCACAGAAGCCTAGATCATCAAAGGAGCAGGTGAAAGTAAAAGAGGTTAAGCTGACTAGTTGGTTGCACTTTACCCTGTACAAAGATTTACCTTTACAAAGGACAGCAGGAAATAAGACATTAAACTTATCCCTGGGGTTTGAATGAGAAACTTACCAACCTAAAGAATCTGCAACAGGGAACTGAAACCTTGCAATGACACACAGTAGGGAACAGTCTTCCAGTGAGTTACATTTTTTTTCCTTTTTTCTTCTACTATTTTTCTTTTTTTAGACTTTCCTTGCTGAATTGCAGATTTTTCACCATTTCCCAAAATTGTACCATCTAATACATAGGAAATTAAATATTAGTGATTTAGGGCAAGTTTCCTTTTTCATTGAAGAGTCATCCAATCACCTAAATCTTTTTTAAAAAAAAAAAGTTAAGTTCATATACTGACACAGCAGGCAAATACCATGTGCCTTATTTGTGGCAGCTGGGAGTCAAGAGAGGTTTTTTTCTCTTTGTATGCTGATGAAGACTAATGATTTACTGAGCACATATACATCTGCATGTAATTAGATGAGTGGTACCTTAACAATAGGAAGTTATAGTGAGGCTTATTGTTTGGTTTATACCACTGCCCAATTAGCTTGACATTTCAAAAGGTAGCTACTTTTCAGAAGCTCCAAGGCAGATGTCCAGTTAATCAAAAGAGCTATTTTTAAATAAGACAAGAAAAATGACAAACTGCAGTATACTCAGCAAAAACAATGTTGATTAGCATAGGACACCCCACTAAAGTCCCTTCTGAAGGCTTGCTACAAGTTCCTCTTGGGTTTGTCAGTCACTTCAACAACTTCATTTTCAGGCTTTCTGACTTAATACTGAGGAAAAGGTTTACATTATAACCCTGTCCCTCTGTGACCCTCATTTACCCCATCAATTTTTAAGTCTACTACTCTTCCTCACTGACTTATTTGGGTGAGGCTCAACCTAGAATACATCACTTTCAAGGCCTGTATCTGTGCATGAGATACTGCTTTATGTTACCAGCATATCTGGGGTCTTTCCTACTAACATTTTGTAAAATATTTAAGGAAAAAAAAAAAAAAAAAGATGCAGCAGGTCTTATTTCATTTAGATAACAATTAAAAGTGGTAAGATTTATTAGTGGTAGATAGGAATAACCAGTCTAAAAATCAGTCTGAATGCAGACAACTCAATAAATGTCTCAGAGATATTAACTTCTAAAACAAGTTTGGGAATTTTACTTGCTGCTGTGCCCATTGTCTTTGTTAATAACAAGCAGCATGCCACTGCAAACACCCCAAGTAGCAAAGTTACTACTCATTCTCCTACTTCCTGTTCTAAAGAATGTCAAGACAAATTTCCTATTATTTTCTTTAAAAAAAAAAACAACTTTCTACTGTAATTTTACTTTTACTATTCTATTAGATTTTATCTTTATGTCAAAATATGTGGATATACATATGCAAACTGTATGCGGCATTTGGTTAGAAGTACAACCAAAAGGTTCAAGTCTCTTTCATAGCTCCCTCTACTTTACATGTGTTTAAACTTGAACCGTTGATCAGTGCTAAATAAGTGCTTCAAAAACAGACTTATAAATTATTGTTCTTCCACCTGTTTTTCATCTGAAAGCAGGAGGCCAGGAGACTGCAGTCAAAAGCAGGCAGGCACTACAAAGCCTTTAAGTTTTGCTCACCTCTGCTAATTTTTCCTTTGATCATATTAGACAACAATGTCAGATATTCTCTTTCATGTGTGCAGTTTATCTCAAATCTGTGCCGCCTTATGCCGTAATCAGGAAGGGTCTAAAATTCTGATTAATACCTCTGTTACACAGCCATTCTTTAGTGTATTTTTTTTTTTTTTATCCATATTCCTCAATCACCTTTTAAGTGATTCAATTGTACAACTAAAGGACAGAATATGAACATATCAGAATTGTAAGGTGGCTTCAGTGGAAGATCAATGTCATCTGACTTCAGGACATTCTTTATCCTGAGGCAGACTTTAAGCATCCTCAGATAGATACTCTTCCCAAGCGGCATGAAGAAAAGGTCTCTTCAGATGTTTCCCAGATGAAAGCAGGGTGAGATCCTTACTTAGTGCCTGATTATCTCATTCACTGTTCTTCCTTTTTTTTTATTTCCCAACCAAACATGCATCACCTTTTCTCTGCCATCAAGAAAGATGATGTATGAACTGAAAATGGAAGAAAGCCTAATTAGAGGAACATACCCCTGGTTGATTATTAAAATGTACACCTTAATCCATTACATTGGGGTCTGCTTTTGAACAGTATCTGTTTATTTATAAACATAGAATAAATAAAGCTAGAGCCCCCCTTTATATGATAAGGCCTACCAATAATCTAGTGCTTATTTATCATTTAGTTATTTTAATATCAGTGCTCATTTTACAAAAAGTTGAATTGAATATATTCCATAGAAATATTCCTACCTACCTGATTATTACTTACCACCCTCCACTCTTACACATGTAAGCTACATACTTTTCTTCAGCTTTTGCTCAGGATTCCTGAGGCTAAGAAGGAAGGATACATGGACATACCTAAATATTGGTATACTTTCGGTTGTGCTATTTGAGCCAAAATAGTGATGTTAAAACATATAACTGTTACTCCAATGCAAAAGATAGTCAGTTCTTATACGTCAGCAAAATCACAAGAAGAAACAGCATTACACCTGTTCAAAAACTAGACCTATGAAACAGGAGCTAAACTAGCACAGATGATCAATCCTGCACTGCTCTCCATTCCTTGTGATTAAAAAGGAAGGCTTGAATAAGGACTCAGGTGACCTTTATTTTTAATCAGGGGAAACAAACAAATAAAGAACTTGGAGAGCAGCTGCAGCAGCATGTAATGGTAGCACATGGCTCCCAGCCATGAAGAATCTAGCTAGCTAGGGTTGGTAATTACTAGAAAGGTATCTCTGTAGTAGATCCCAGTGAAAACTGACTAGCCCTTACTCAGAGGCTGTCAATGAAATGTAACTGAAGTCCCAGGGCACAACTGGAGAGAGAGTGAAAAGTTACAAGAATGAAGAAGACACAACTGTCTACTCACTATAAGTGGCATGAAATAATACAAGGTTATACAGTCAAACTGTCACTACTTAGGTTATTAATTTGCTAAAAAAAAGAAGTTTATATAGTAAAGAAAAACACTTCAGTGAGAGGACAAGCAAATTTAGATTTATCATAGAAGTCAATTACTAGATCTGCTCTGGAAGACAGTAGCTGAGAGGTACAAGAAGAATTTCTTATAGCGTCATGGCTGAACCTGACCTTGAAAGTACTTCTTATCCATTTTGGGACAAAGTCTAACAGGTAAGCATAAAGATCTTTGGATATATCTGCTACACTGTGTCCCATATCAGTCACAGTGACATACTGAATCTTATCCAAGATACAGCAAGTAGGCAGCGATCACTGGACTGTGCAGTTGCAACTCCAAGTGTGAGTTCAGTTTTCTGGCAAGAACTCACTTCCTCCTCCACATCCCAATTCTCCGTGTTTTGTTAAGCCTCAGAGCACACCAGAGTGGATACATAAATAAACTCTTGGAGTGAGGAGAAAGGCTTAGACACTAATAAAGCAGAGAAACTGCCAGTGAAGAGAACAGGTTAGTGTAGCAATCAGAAACACCACAGGCATGTCTGAAAAAATCTGTACCTGAGCTGCGAGTCCCTCTGAAGCTGAGGTGCCATAGTCCAGGGCAGTGGGAGGTGGTGTGACATTTGAGTCCAGAATTGCATGGTACTGCTGTTTCTTTTGGTTCATCCTCAGTAGTAAAGCGTGCAGCTGGTCCCGTGTGTGAGGAATATCATGGTCAGATAGAGGTTTCCTAAAAAAAGTATGCTGTGGCGTAGTTTGGAACCTGCTGTCATAAAGGGAATTACATTCAGTTAGTCAATGATTGATATTATAGCCCTGTGCAGGCGACCGCTACCCTGTGCTGGCAAGAGTTCTGCAAGAACTAGGAGAGGAAACAGCTAAATTCCTGGGGGCAAGGATGACATTGTCCCACTTATTTTTGCAAACATTAGAGATGCCACAATACTGTATCAGTTTGGACAAGCATCATCTGAACCACTGCTGTACTGGGATCCATTACACAGCGAAGGTATCTGTGCTGGATTCAACCAGGAAAG
>NW_010236665.1:0-29816 GCF_000690775.1 Eurypyga helias
AAAAAACCACCAAACAAACCCCAACATTACCTTTCCCACTTGAATCTCGAGAGATCCCTTGTTGCCAAAAAAGAGTTGTCGCTGCTGAGTTAAAGCCACATTGCCATGAGCAGTAACTCACAACCACCCAGTGAGGTAGCATCTTCCAGTGGAAGGCAATAGAGCACAGATATTTTAGCCGTACAAAGGAACACGGGACTGGCAAAACACAGTGAGCAGAAACGCTTCCCAGCTCAGATGTAATGGATGTAGACAATGCCAGCCGAAGCGGAAAGTCTACGCTGACTCAAGTACAGCTGAGCCACTGGAACTAGTCGTAATGGAACACGTTTCTTCACGCGGCCTCGAGCACCAGGACCAGCCACAGAGAGTGTTTCAGGGAGCACAGGCAGAGCAGTTACATGGGGCTGGAACTAAAGCAGCATCTCCCCTTGACATCGCAGCCACCCACTCCACAGCCCCGGGTATTGCCTCTGATTCCTGCACAGAGGATGAACACACACAGTGAGCGGTGAGCTCAGTCATCACTTTGCCGGCATCAAATAAAACGGATGCCCTGCCCAGGAAGGGATCTCATGTTTGGCTGAAAGGGTTTTTAATGAACAAGAACCACCTTACACTTTCTTTAAAAGTTCCTGTAAAACAGGATGAGACGCAGCAGTTAGCGGAATAAACATTTGAAACCTGCTAAAGGTATCAGTAGGCATGATTGATGTAGAAGGAAGTGGATTCACTCTGTCTCCTGAAGCACCAGAGACATGCCAGTACCCAAAGGCACTGATTTAGGCTCCTGAAAATCAGAGATAAGTATTCAAATTCAAGTGAGGAAGAAGTACAGGTTGAATGCTAAAAAAGGCTGGGGTAAGTTTGGTTTAAAAATGAAATATGAATATATACCATGATGGGTTCTGTTAAGAAAGGGGCTGTGGGTGTACTGGCAGCCATAGTGGTCCAGTTTTCCAAAGAAATTAGGAACAAGTGAATCAGTACCAACACAGAAATGGGATGCCTAACGCACAACAGGCTGCAGTCAGGGGGAGAAGCACAGGGACTCACCCAGACTGGAGGGGACACACTCAGCTGTCACCGAGCCACCAGATCCCTCAGCACTTGTTAGATGGTGGGTTGGGGTACTGTCTACAGCCCCCGGTCTGCACAGGAACAAATCAAAGTATCTACTGACCCAGATTTCTTCTGATTGAGTCACGAGGTTAGTAACTCCTCCTCTTTCTGCTAAAGGGATCGCGTTAGCCCCAAACTCTGCAGAGCCCAGAGCACTACCCAGAAAGGTGCACTTTTCTCCACTGGGAAGTACTTCTTATGGGGCCAAGCATTTTGCTGACAGCATCAGACCCTTTCTTGGTTTCCTTCCTTACCCAAACTGACACTACAAGAGACAAAAGCTTGTGACAAAACCTCATTCAACCCCAACACGACTTCTCATCCCCTGGTTTGCCATACTTCATTCCATGCTTGTTGAGGTGACCTCACCAAGCAGGTCACACTTGAGGTTTGCCCAGCAAATGCTGCTTCTGGGGTAGATGCAGGCTTACTCCAACATCGTTATCGCTACCTGATGCTTAGGTGTGTGAACAACCAACATCCAGACTGTGCAGTCCTTCTGCTGGTGTCAAGGAAGAACAGTATAATGGCACTTGAAAGGTGAGGAGAAGGTACAGCACTGGAGGCAGAGCCCTGCACAAAGGTGCAGGAAGATCTTCCATCAGGAAGCAATTGCCTTAAGCTCTGGGAGGGAAATGAACTGGAAGGAATCAGAGAAAGTAAACAGCGATCTCGGAACAGATTCAGCCTACAACAGCGACTCCATATACAACCTAAGTTACCTGCATGATCTGGTAGAGAAAATTAAACATGGACTTTCTTGATGTTATTTATTAAGTGTTTTTTAGATCTGTGTTTTTTCCTTTTACCCTACCTATATATTAAATGTTGATCTAGAGGAAGGTGGAGATTTTCACTGTTATTTAAGAGATTGGTGTGCATGTTCTTTTCAAAATAATAGGTACCTATGTGTCCAGGAACTTTAAGACGCTCCAACAAATTAAGCTAAAAATAGAAAATGCTTTCAGTGCTGTCAGTGTCAGAGTGAGACACAATAGAGTGAGGTTTAGATTATCCAGCACCTCCCATTTCCCAGCTCAGCTCCAGTCTGGTACAGTGGAGCATTTTATCCTGCACTATTTTTAGGGAACTGGGGGGTTATTAGGAAATTACCTAAATAAGGAATGTTCTAGTTCTTCCTCCTCACAGCTGCTGTTCATATTCCAGGGCTCTAGTTAAATCTCATGGGACAAAGACTAAGTCACATGGAAACATTTTTGAACAAGAATTTTCAGTGAATTCAGCCTTGCTGGTCAACAAGCCTGCCCTGGATCGCACCGTGCAGCCGCTTCCCCTGCATCAACAGCCTGCACTATCTGCCGGGCTTCTTAGAGCTCGTTTAACCCCTCAACACACCTCCCAGGACATGACAAGGTAATGAACTCCTACGAGTTACTAATCCTGAATGCCCTCCCATCAGTCGTGGGGCAAGCTGACGGCTCCAGCTCGCCAGCAAAGCCAGTGACGACCTTATCAAGGGGGCTGGCAGGGAAAGCAGCAGCGGGGCTGCCCCCCACCCACCAGTCACAGTCGGAACTGGGAGAGACAAGTGTGAGACACACACAGACACTGAAGAATCCCAGCTGTCAGTATCAAAGTCTCTGCTACGGGATTGCCCTGGTCTCTGTACCACTGCA
Organism: Eurypyga helias; assembly: GCF_000690775.1. Taxonomy (NCBI): domain Eukaryota; kingdom Metazoa; phylum Chordata; class Aves; order Eurypygiformes; family Eurypygidae; genus Eurypyga; species Eurypyga helias. The sequence continues at coordinate 2,760 of NW_010236665.1, forward strand.
GAGACCTTCCCAGGAGCTGCCTTGTCTAGGACAGGAGGCACACGTCCCTCCCAGTGCAGCGGGTGCACCATCCTCTTACCCAGTTCTCTACTGAGATCTCAGGTGTGGTTTTTGAATCCATGACCAGGGATAGCTATGGCTCCGTATCTACTTTCAGCGGCTCGTTCAACACCAGGCAGCACACCACGCATCATGAGGAAGAAAGTGGCGATCACAAGAGGCAGAGCTTGCCAAGGATGCCTACATGGACTCCGTCAGAGGTACAGAAGATGCCTGTTCCTGCAAGAATCCAGCCTGGATCCTACCATAGCAACGCCTGTTTGCATCTGGAAAAACGGCCAAGGGAGTTATGTTCCACGCTCACTAATCACAAAGAACCTCCATCCTGGGGGGTCACAGACATCTTCAATGCCCGCTGCCTGGCTGGCGGGTGGAGTGCAAGGCTGGGCTTTCACCTAGGACAGCTGATACCGCTCAGGCGGAGATTCTGGGAAGGTTTTGGTACAGCCACGAGCACAGCCAGCTGGCTCTCCTGCATGCACCAGTGCAACACGTGAGTTTTCGGAGCCAACAGGGTGCAGGGGGGAACCCTTAGGAAAAGGCTATCCATGTTCTACTCGCCTCCAAACCCCTCTGAAGTATCTGGTGTTCTGTTGCCTCTCCTCCCCGCCCCAGGCAGTTCAACAGACACAGCAAGGCACCACAAAGTGAGAACACCCGGAAGGATGTGTGCAGCCCAAAGCAGGTAAATCATCAAGTGCTTTCAAGTATTGTCAAGGGAAACGGCAAGCTCAGATTTGGCTTCCCAGCAGCCCCAGCGCAGTCGGTTGCAGCCAGCAGGAACTGTTTTGCTGCTAGTTCACAGAAAAGGCAGAGGCCAGCAAGGTTCATTCTCTCAGCTTGTTTATAACTGAGGGTTAATTTCCAACCCATATTGTTACACTCCACCAAAACAACAGCATCACAGAAGAACCAGAAGAAGAGATGTGGCATTAATGCTTTGTATGAAACATAGTGACCTGCAGAAAATCAGAGGAAAGAAAGGAACATGAAAAGATGATCCCTCCACGGACAAGGAAAGCTCAAAGCCAGCTCCTCACTGCAGCAGGACGGCAGCCGGGACGCAGCTGGGTTCATCCCTGCAGCGAGATGCGGCTGATGGTACATCTCCAGCACAGACAGAAGCTGAGATGGCACAGCAAACGGAACCGTGTGCCCACCTGGGAGCCCACCGAGAGATCCCTCCTGTTCAGTATTCCCCAGTTACAGGCACTGGAAGTCTCTCTCCTGAGACCCCAACAACACACAAGCAAAGCACAGCAAACTCGGGATCTCTCCAGGAACCTGAGGGTGCTGTGTGTGAGCATCCCAGGGGAAGTACAGCACCAAGTCTCCAAAGCCATCATTAAGCATGGGGTCAGGAACCCAACTGAAGGGCAGCCTGCAGGCCTCTCTGCATTGCAGCATTTTCCCCTTCAGAGCCAAGTACTAGCAAACTGCAGAAAACCCACAAGCACTGCACGTGTATTTTCTGTTCCAGTAAAATCAGCTGCTTTTGCAAAATAAAATCTTAAAAAAAACCAAGAGTGTGGTCATCCATTTGTCACTGATCTCGCTGAACCACCTCCTTGCCTTGCCCTTGCAGGTACACAGGCTTCAGGCCAAGTCCCAGTCAAATGCAAAAGCCTGCCGAGTATTCATCGTGCGCCCACTCCCAGATAGACTGGGAAAGCCGAAGAGCGGGATTCCTAGGCAGTGCTCTAGAGCACATCATTTGATCTGCCACTGCAGCCCCCTCGGGAAGGCAAGGGGGTACGAACCCGTCAGTACAGGCAGGACGAGCAGCACGAGGGGCAACTCAGCCGCCAGCACCCCCCGTCTGCCTCCGGAAACATGCCACATCTACGGGAAGAGTGGCAAGGGGGGGAAACTCGGGTGAAGCCACTGGAGCCCTTACACTGCAGTAACAACCAAGCCAGCTTGCATTTGCGAGAGCTGACTTACTCCTGCCATGGAACAGCGGCGGAGGAGGCAAGATACCGAGGAGGGTACAGTTCTCGGCACGGATGCTACACCACCAATGTGGTGACAGTGCATCGTGACACAGGCGGGTGGAAATGAAAGCATTAACAGTACATGTCACTATTAAAACATAATTAAGGGCTTTTTAAAAATTTCACTCCAGGCAAATGACTTTGCCTTTGCTTCCAGCTTTCCAGATAGGATATCTGGAATTACCACCTCAGCAGCTCCTCCACCCCTACGCTTGCCAGCTGGGGTTTTACGCTCACTGCGAGCAAACACGCTTTGTTTGCTGTTCCGAGTCGGGCAAAGTATGACGCTGAGGAATCTCACCACGCTCAACGAGCCATGACGTTTTCCTGGTACCGTGAGAATGGTTTGCAGTAACACGGGAGCAGGCCTGCCAGGCAGGAGGCAGCAGTCAGCCCGTGGCTGGCCCTGTGTGCGGGCGGCAGGGCTGTGGTTGCAGGCCGAACAGCCGTTCAGGCCCGTGAGCACAAGCTGGCGTGAATCTGCCCATCGCCAGCACCAGTGCTGTTGCAGTTGCAGTACAGGGCTTCAGCCAGAGGTGTTTCGCACACACACAGACCCAAGAAGGTGCCACAAGTGCTGCAGGAAGCTGCTGCCACCTGAGGTGACTGCCACCAGAACTGCCACTGTGCCTCTACCTGCCACACGAGGACAGCTCAGAAGGAAACGCCACCACCGACCACTGTCAGCGTTTCCAGAGAAACCCTGCCCTGATTAACTGTACATTCGTACCTCATCAGTTAAAAAGGAGAACCACACAAGTGTTATCAAAACGCAAACCAAGTCGTCTCTGCAGCTGTCAGAGGCAGACGTTAAAACACAAAGCCACACAGGCAAAAAAACAAATTTAAAACCCACATTTCAAACTGGCATTTCTTATACTGTAAATCTACCCACACCTGACAAGTCCAACACAGCTTTGCTGCAGGTTCCACTCATAAAACATGCCCACATTCACCTTCACTTCTTGCACAGATACTGAAATCGAAAATTTTGTGGATGCCAAGTGAAAGAGCTCTTGAATCCCACATCTATTTGATCTTATTTTTAGGCTAATGCTGATTTATGGAATAGAAATGCCATGCTAAGTAGTATTATCTTACAAAAATAAAAGGAAAGTTACGGGAAACAGACAACACATTTTATAGAAGACATTTTCACTGAAGTGTAACCTTACAGCCACCCAAAGCTGAGAGGAGAAAATAATTAAGTAAAATTTTTATGTTTAAAATCATATTAATCCGCAAGATAGGCAGCAGGTCCCAAAGCTCAAAACCTTCACTAATCACTCCAGTTTTGTGATGAACACAGAAAAATACTCTATCTTGCTGAATCCAAACTGGCGCACCACTTTACCCACATTCCTGAAATCCCAGCTTTCAGGCAGAACTGATTTAGGAGAAACAATCCTCTTTCATCTCACAAGGAGATGCCTATATCCACTGAGACAGTGAACAGATTGATGTGTCTCTCACATTCAGGTTTAACTGAGTAAAACAGGTAGAAAAGAATTGTGTGATAAACACAAGCAGGAAGTATCTCAAACCTCAGTCACCGGACTCCCCTCAGCCACAGCGATGGTTACAGAATGCTGCTGCAGTAAGCAATTCCCATTAATAACGAGCAACGTTTCTAATTCACTGTGCAATAAACCGAAATGAAAGGCATTATTAACTTGTCTTTCCAGTACTGCCTTGCATCAAAATTAAGACAGTGATACCACCACCCTCTAGCGCTAAAAGCTGTTTCCAAGAATTCAAATACACGCAAAGTAATTACAGAACACAGTGTGCTGAAACGTTCAGTACTTTGATAGTAGCACTTTTTACTAACAGGTTGAGGCAGAAACTTCAGCTATTTAAGTTCTGAGACAATACCTGCGTAAGAAACATTTAAAACTATGGCCCAGTCCTGCTTCAATAGAAAAACAAATCCTGTTGGCGTTAAAACATCTGCCCAGAGATGTCGTGGATGCCCCATCCCTGGAAGTGTCCAAGGCCAGGCTGGATGTGGCTTTGAGCAACCTGGTCTACTGGAAGGTGTCCCTGCCCATGGCAGGGGGGTTGGAACAAGATGATCTTTAAGGTCCCTTCCAACCCTAACCATTCTATGATTCTATGATAAAAAAGCCTAGAAAAAGTTGCACAGATCACATCCTTCAGTCCTAGAAAATTCATACAAACTAACCTTGCTAAAATGCTTCTGAAAGAGCAAGGAAAACAGTCTTCGAACACAAAACTGCTAGGCTTAAAGAGGAAAGGCACCATTTACCTGCTGTGGAGGTAGAAGGAGGACAGACGGGCCCTACTGGAGGCAAGAGAGATGTCTGTTAAGGATCAGAGAGAATTAAGAGTCAGGTCTGTTAAGCACGGGAAGAGATCTCCCAGGGCAGCAGGGGATCCCCAGCACTGGAATTGTTAAGAGTGCATTGGGCAAAGCACCCGCCAGAAAGGTGCAGGGGCCTTCCTTCCGGCAGCGGATGGGGTAGTGGAGGTCCCCTCCACACTTCTCATCGACAGCAAATGAAGAGCTGCAGAACTGGAGGAAGACTGCAGCATGGCGTGTGGACACAGGTCCCTGTCCACGTGAGCAGTAGATGGAAATGGAGTAACAAAAGATGAAGAGAAGCAGCCTGGTCCAGCAGGTAGGGACCAAGGTGAGACCCGGTAAGCCAGAGCTCAGGCTGGAGGCTGTACCCGAGCAGGTCAGAGCTCATCACCTCCTGCCCATCCTTTATCTCCTCCAGCCTTCCCAGCAGGGCACGGCAGGTGGGGGCGAGAGCAAGCAGGGAACCTGACATGCGGCAGCAAAACAAACATGCTGAAAATACATCGAGAAGTGCAGTTGTCCATGAACTTTTACGACCTTGGTGACTCGTTCAATAGTGTTTTTAGGATAGATCAAGTGGGCGGAAGAAAGTGGAGAGTGGCACACCACATTCAGCACATAATTACTCAAATATAGCTTATTGGTGGCTCACGACCAAAGCATTTTGAAAGCACACAGGGTCGATACGCCGCCTACCACGAGAGGAGACTCCTATAAGAGGGGGTCTCTTGCACAGACCACCAAATCACAGCAGACAAGTGTCTTCTGTAATGTCATAAAAGATTTCAGCATAGGAGACATACGGAAGCCTTAAAGAGCCAAACAGAAAAACAGCACTGGAATGTCTAAGAATTGCAGCTGATTGGAGGAGGATTGAGGGTAGGAGCAGTTAGTGTACCCAGAACCACATACTGGTGTTTGGGCCCAGAGAGGCAGATGTTGGGCCACTGGAATTGGGGAACGCCTAAAGGATTAGTTCCCATTTTGTAAAGGGCAGTCCCAGTCGAAAAGGTATCTCTAGGGTTTTAAAAGGGCTAATTTCACATAATTGAAGAAAAATTTACCAAACTAATTAAAGAGAAAAATGTAGAGGAAAAAAACAAGACTGAAAATAGACAGATCTTTAAAAAGAATTCATTAGAAGGCTGAGAATTCATGTTTCCGTGAGGGCTGTTTTAACTAAACCCTTGCTGATTAGTAACTGTAGAGGTCAGAGAAGATGTTCACAGTAAAATATTTAAATTACGATATAAGGAATGTTATTTTTAAGTTATTCAGGAAATAAGGAGAAATTGTGCATTTGTATTAGATGAAAAAACAAGATACTAAATAACATTTCCTTGGGTTGAAAACGTTAAGTCAAACAACTCAGCCCATTTGCACACAATTCTTAAAATGCTTTGGCTTGCCAATGTCCACCATGCAGAAACACTTCAGAAAACTGGAAGAAGGCCAACGTGCTCCTTCTCCAAGCACATGCACTACACACACAAACAGGAAAGATAGCTGGGGCCATGTGAGTAACCTTGGGAAGGCTTTTGCTGACTTATCACTGGATAACCACCCCAAACAACAATATGGATTAGACAGCTTCAACACTGTAAACAAGAGATAGACTAAAAACTAGTGATAGATGTAAAAGTGGTTATTGGAGAAGAAACATTGAGCAATCTTAATGTACCCCCTCAGAGACTAGTTTCAGCCCCCACGCCAGCCAACATCTCAGCCTAGAAACACATAGAAAATTGTCTACTAAATCGAGCCGATCAGCCAAGTAATAAATAACAAGGAGAGCGCAGTTGTGGGCACGATCCGGGTCCCTTGGCAGGCAGGGCCTATTCAAATAAGATGTGCTTCCGGACAGGAAGTCACACACCCAGGAACACGGAACAAACACTGCTGTCGGATGCCAGGCCGTACCTGGGTGGGAACGCACCAAACCGACGCTGCAAAGGATGCTGAGGTCAGAGGAGATAAGCAATTCAGCAAAAGACTAGGGATGAGAGGGCTAATGCGATTATGGGATGTACAGAAAGAGAAACAGAGCAGGAGCCTGGAGGAGGTTTTATCTCCATACACTGTACACGTATTTTCAGCATATTGTTTTAAGATTATATTTAAATTCTACAGCACGCTTAGAAAAGAGACTGGAAAGACTGTTTTAGACTGGAGACAAAATTCTCAGTGAGAGACTTGAAAAGCTTAATCTATTTCATTTATCAAAAGGCGGATTCAGAGGTAACGGTTCTCAGTGTGTTAAGGCAAAAAAGTGGCAATACCAATGAACCCTTTAAGTGAGAAAGCTTTAGCCATAAACTGCTCAAAACTGAAGCTGGATATATTTAAGGAAGTAATAAAGTATGACTATTCTGAAGAGTAAAGATAATTAACCTTTAGTTGAATAACAGTAGAGGCAGGACAAAGTAAAAGTAGGAATTCTCAGTGCTATAAATCTTCATATTAAAACTAGATAACTGCATAGACAATTTGCTTCAGATAAATGCAGGTTTCCGGGGCTGGGTGAAACTGCACAGCTTATTCTAAGAGATTCGACAGGATCATCTTCTGGTTTTTAATTCAACAGACTTACAGTAATACAGGAAAAGAACAGCATAATCTATCGCTGTCATTCGCATCTGCGTAACTCCTCTTTGCTGAGGTAAGGGTGACAGATTATAAACCATGCTTGTAACGTCAAAAGCATTCAGTAATTAAGACAAACCAGAGCTTCAGCCTTCCTCGGCCACCCAGGCGACTTACTCAGAGATGTGTACGAAGATGTCGGGCCCTCCATCCGCAGGGGTGATGAAGCCATGGCCTTTGGAGCGACAGAAGCATTTACAGACACCTTTGTAGATGGGACCCTCCGATGCTCTCACGGTTCTGCCAAAGAAAGCACAAGAGCAGCGGTGGTTCATTGCTGAGCACGGATGCGACAGCTTCCACGTGTGTCAGCCAGAGCACACTAGGAAATCAACCCTAATTGGTATGCATAGCACCAAGGCTGAAGACTGACCTCCTCCTCCACTGCTGTGGGACCTCTATTTTAAAACAAGACAGGTATGGAGACAAACCTTAGGATGACTGCCATCAAGAAAAATGACTTGCATGAACTATAACCCATGTTGAAAACCACATGATTAAATCCTCTTCCCTGTCACATAAGCTGAACTGAATCTCCAGGGATCCAAACTCACTCAAACAATTCCATCAATGAACCCAACTGCTGTAGAAACTTTACAGGGTTTACACACAGGAGTTACAAGATCAGGAACTTCTTATGCCGTGATTATCCAGTAGGTTGCTTCCATGGTACAAGAGGATTTTGGTGCGATTCTTCAAAACTCCGTAAGTGACTGTTGTCATTTGGTTACACGCATGATGGCAATCTTGACACCATTTTCCCAAATGTTTGAAGTTTACTGAAGACTAAATAAAATCATTAAAAATGTGGTAATCGCTCTGCTCCTTAAGGCAAACTAACACTAACACTTTCACCTGCGTTTCTTTAAAGAAGGAAAAAATCTCCAGTAAATCGCTACATTTCCAGCTCTATAAAGCTGTCAACACACCTGACCCCACAAGTGCTTGTTACACAGAAAAGCACTCACTGCCCTAAATAAGCTATTAAAGTTCAACTGCATCTTTCAAGGAGATAAAGCACTGGGGGGATAAGGCCCCACACTTGCAGTGAACCAAAATTAAATAATCCCACTAGATAAGCTGCCTCTCACATTCATCTTTTCCATACAACTGTGGGGACAGAGCTCACCTAGAGCTCCTCTTGTTTAATGAGGACACTAAACAATAATAATTAAAATTTAGAGCTATTTTCATTTTCAGGGCAAAGAAATACAGCAAGATTTCTACACTAATTAGTGATTAAAGCACTGTGGAAGCCAAATAACAAATTCTTCAGTTTTGTAAGAACCAGACCAGGATTAACAGTTGAGAAGAATTACAAAGAGTTCATTATTAACAGAGCACTGAGGCAAGCTAGCTTGGAACTGCTTTTCAAGGGCAATCCCAATTATCAAATCAATTATGTTCCTTTCAGCAATCTACTCCCATTACAAAATTTAGGGCATTTTAAGGGTTTTGGAACTGACAACATAAATTTTTTCTTCTGTTGCTGGTGTTCTTTTTTGCCTCATTTTGAATACAGGTCATAATACGAAGCATCACTGAGATTATAGAATCATAGAATGATTCTGTAGATTGATGTTATTTAAATCTGCATGGATAACTCTTAAAGGAAAGAGCTGGGTAACACTGCAAGGAGCAAAAAGGGAAAAGCACGCCAACTAGATTAAGCAGCACAAAGTAGGCTAGCTGCAGGTTTGAAATGTTAATTCCCCAGTCTGTCACTTGGCATTGCCAGATCTCCCTTACACAGAATTGCAAGACTGGCAGAAGTACAATGGATTGACCACAGCTTCACGTTATACACCCAGACCCTGATTCTAAAGCCCCACAAAAAAGCCCACGTTGCCTTCTGGCAGTCTCCTTCGCTGGGAGATGCATCACAGCCACTGGGAATTTTTTGCAATAGCCAAACCTTACACCACCGTCCTCTGCTGCTGCTCTGCAGAGGAGTCCCTTCGGGCAGGGGGCTCCCAGGCAGGATCCTGCACAGCACCGTGGGGCCACAGGAAAGCTCGGGGAAAGCCAGCTCTGCTGTAGGATCACTACGTCAAATAACTACTAATAGCAGCAAACCTCAGCTCATCTTACGGAAAACCTCTTATCATCTTAGAGAATCAAAGCGACCAGGGACCACACCTTGAAAACCAACGTATTATTTTACAGGTCTATTTGAGCAGTCTTAAAATGGAGATGGGAAAGCTGAGTAGGAAAAGGAAACAAGTCCTCTGACAAGTGACACGGTCGTGGACCATCCCTAAAATGTAACCTGGCTGATGGCAGCAGAGGTGTCAGGAGTGAAAGAACTAAAGCCTTCGGGAGGTCTGGTCCAGTGCTTCAGGGGCGGTGAGAAGAGAGGTCGTGCCAAGGGGGTGGAGCTGATGAAGAAACACCCACAGGAACTGGTCCCCAGAGCCACAACCCAGTGTCTGAAGAAAAACAAAGCTTCAGGCAAGAAACTGTTTTGAAAAAATCTCAGCGTTTTCCACTCCCAGTCAAACTCTGGTATTAAAGAGTGGAAAAGACTTTGAACAGCCTTTATGCAGAGCATGAAAAACCGCAGGCAATTTGGACTAAAAGTCTAGTGGCATCAGAATTTATGGAAGAAGAAAAAGCAGTAAAGCAGAGAAAGCATCTCGCAGGTACAACAGACACACCCCCCCTTCCCTTGGGCTGATCATTCTGCACAAAGGCAGTCGTTTGGTTGTGTCCATGAAACGCAGGTTTCCCAGTACTCACGCTGAAAACGTCCTGGTCCGTCGGGTGGGCAGCGGACTGGGGATGAGGTACCCTCTCATGGGTGATGGCGAGCGATCCCTTGCCCTGCGGTTTTCAGGCAGATGGAGAGAACTGGGTGAGGGTGGAGAGGTGGGGGACTGCTGCGAGGCGGATGAAGTGGGCTCAGAAGACATTCCTGATGCCTGAGAAAAACCTAGTGAGAGGAAGAGATCTGACTTAGTCCAAAATGGGAATTGTCATAAAAGTCACAAATTCTCGAGCCTGTAAAAACATGACTCACTTCCTGCAGACGGACATAGTTGCACCAAAAACTCTTGCCCTGTGTCAGCGAGTTCGTTTTTCTTACAGTTTGTTTATTTTTAGATTTTACAGCTTTTGTAAGTTGTACTAGGAAGCTCCACTGAAAACAGATGACTGCACAACTAACGTATCTGGTTACTCCTGCCTCACTCACACTCCCCTCCCTCGCAGGCGATGGCTCCTGAAGCAGAGCTCAGCCCTAACGCTGGGTATCGTGTGCCCCACAGGGCTCCCAAATAGATGGGGTTTGACCACTGACAGCACAGAGGAGCCTCCTGTGCACAAACACGTTACAACAAAGAGATACTAGAAGAAATGCTGAAATAATGGCTGCACCTCTGCTGCTGGAGGTTAGTTCTGCTGTGCAATCCCCAATGCTAACTCCGCTGCTGCTGCTCAGCTATCTGCACAGCTCTCCCAGAGCTCCTAACACCTTCAGCTCAACTGCAAGAAAAAACACACACGAGTGCTCCTTAATTCACTTCAGCATCAGACAGTTTATTTCCTCTGCCAAGGACAGGCATATGGACCAAGCCGGAGGCAGTGGCCGACCCGAGGAGGTGACCCCTCCAGCCTGCAGAGACCCAGCAGACCCCCTTGGTAGGTCTGTGTCTGCTACAATCCTCCAGCAACCAGGAAGCCAATGATCCCCACCGGCATTCAGACCCCCAGCAGCCCCAAATCAGATTTGCCCTTATTCACATCTCACAGCACAGGGGAGAGCAGGTCCCTTTCTCAGCACACAACAAGCAAAACTCACGGAAGCCATGGAAAGAAGGTCACAGCAGCAGTTCTATGTACACGTAGAGCATATGCTTACAGGGGCAGCGGTGACAGAAAGCAACCAGTCAGCACTGCTCTGGCATTACTGTGCAAGTCCCATCTGCACTGGAAGGGGATTAAGCTGGGTAACCAAGGATAACCAATAGCCCACCACACTCTCCCTTAAGAAAATCTGTAAGTACCTGGATGAATTAGCAAAGTGTGGCAATTTCAGTCAAGAAACTATCATGAAGGCAAGAAAAGCTGCCTTTAAGAGCAATAGTTTCATTGAACTGAAATCTCTCATATCCATTATGCATCCTCCTTTGACACCCACACTCCCTAGCCCATGAATTATGGAGTGGATCCTTCACATGACATTTGAGAGATGCAGCCTTCTTGTCAATGACAAATTCCCATTATTTCTTCCTGAAACTAAGGACTAAAATTAAAAAAGCCTCTTAAGAATGAAGTCACCAGGGAACAAAGGCTTTTGTGTTTAATTGCTCAGGGTGCTGAGAAGGTAGACGCGGATAGCCATGTTCCCTCGTGTACCAGCTTGAGCTTTCCACGCTGTTCTCAAAGGCAACAACTCGGCTGAAAAAAATCCCCACAGCTTTACGGATGGCGTTTTAAATATGGATGGCCACTCACAAGCTAATGCCCTGCCCAGCGTCACAGCACAGCATTCAGCTGAGACTGAGGTGACAACACCAAAGGGATGGGATTTTCCAAACTTCCTCTTCCTCCAGAAAGACCTGCTGTGCTGGCTGGCACTGAGGAAGTCTCCTCAGGTTTCAAGAGACGTCTCCTTTTGGGTGCCTTGCTTTCAAGGAATGCATAGTTGACATAGCAGGACTCTAACTAATAACTCCCAGGAAAAATAAGAGCAAACAATTTAAATCTCATTCTGCTAAGTCAGCACGCATGGCCCGGCCTTTGCACAAGTGAAAACGCTGCTTTCAGAATGGCACGCTTTCTCTCACCTAAATATAAACCAGCTTGTCAGGTGACAAGCAAAATGCAGAGCTATTCATCCATCTACAGCCATACAGTAGAGCCGACCACGAAGTACTGCCTGTCCTTCCCCAAACAAGGGTAGAGAGGCCGGAGAATTTTCCCTCCTTTCTTTAAAACACAGATGAACCACAAAGATATTTACGAACAAAGAGGCCTAAATGGAGTTAGAAGTGTGCTAACGTATGTTATTGTTCCCATTTATGTTATTTTTGTGCCCTCTGCTCTGTAGACACAAAATAAAACAGTGATGTAGAACATTCAGTCCCGTTTCACTGCACAAATACCTTTTTTGTTCTCTGCCCACTGCCAAAGTAGATGAATGGCCTCGACTCCCAGAATTTGTTACGCAAGTCCTAAATCACGACCAGAGCTCAGCGAGAGCTGACAGACAAACAGGCGCAGCTGGAGGAGCAGCACCCGCGGCAGCGAGTACAGCTCCAAGAAGAGGGCACGCAACGGAGCGGCCAGAGGAAGCCTGCGACTATGCCACAGCTCAGCGACGTTCTACGTTGGTAGCTCTGTCGTACCACTGCACGTGCAAGTGCACCAGCGCATCCGTCTGCCTCTTGGGCTTCTCCAGCAAGCGCAGGAGTGAGACGCAGTGAGAAGGATTCGAGGCTGAATTACCAGTATTACTGCGATCGCTGTGTACGGCGGGACGACACCAGCTCCTGTGAACCCCCGCTCGCCCGGCTCGGTGCAGAGCACCTCTTCCGAACCTTTTCCAAGGCCAAGGTGGAGTTGAGCTATTCCAGCGTGTTCTGGTACGGCCTTGACGCTGGTTTAGTCACACTAACTCATTTCCACTGGCAGCACTCCCGACAGAGGAGCGCTATCCACACCCACCCGTGCGGCTGCAGGCACTCCGAGCCTGGGCACTGTTCACGCTGGAAGCCTACAGCAAACACTCAAAGCAGCATGAGATTCCAGCGACGACAGATAAGGGACCATACAGCCAGTATCTCTCTTCTGTTTGAGCCAGCAAAATACTTGTCTTCGGGTATTTACAGAATGAGCGTGACATGATGCAAGGTGGTGATATTTTCAGGAGCAAGGAAACTGCAAGCACCTGCCACCCTACCCTTAAATCTGCCCATATTTCAACATGCATAACTCATCTTTCACCAGCATGATTTCCACTCCCCCTTCCCCCCAAGAGTGTAGGTATGCACCAAATTAAAATATAAATAAATCACAGAAGCAGCATGGAAATAACAGACTAATTTCACATTTCAAAGCAAAAAAAAAAATTTACCATATTTTTTTTCAGAACAATTGCCCAATGTGTACACAGAGACCCCACAATGTCATCTGTAACCAGTGACCTACAAGTGCAATACCTGCTGGAGAAATTTCTGAAATTCTCCATAAAATACTACCAAAACAATCTATCGGAGTAACTAAGGTGGGAGTTATGTAAGTGCCACCATCATTTCTCTATGTATCTATACATTCTTTTTCTAATCTTCTTAAAGTCTACCTCTAAAAATACCCTAAAAATATCAGTTTTGGGGAAGTTATCCATTCTGACCAGCACAACACTACCACAGAAATTTAATCTCACTTTTAATTAAAGGAAATGCTGGGGAAAAAAAAGTCAAACCGGATAGGGCAGGGTGACAGACTCCAGGAAATCTTTCCGTCCGTGAATGGTTTGTTTTGACACGACAGACATCACAGCACCTCCAGCAGGCACAGCGCCCGTGCCCAGGAAGCACTGCTCTGCTCAGAAGGTACCAGGACAGTCTCTGAGGACGACAGCACTGGCCACACACGCCTGGAAAACCAGGCCTTTCCTCAAAGAGAGCGTGAGGTTTGTGAACCCCAAGAGCAGCTGCTTTCAGCTGGGTTTTGCTGGAAGTTAGCTCTTTCATTTCAACCCCTAAGAGGAACGTGGACATCTGAAATGTGTTTTCTGAGCTTTCCTTGGAATTAGAAACATTGTCAGAAACTCTTTTTAGGTGACTCACTTTAAAATGTCCTGGTATTTGAATTATTCCACAGAACTCAATTTCTTTCCTTCTCTAAGGAAGCCGTGCAGATAAAGCCCTGAGCTTTGCCTGCTCCTCTGTGGAAAGCTACAAGCTCTTCTCAGCAAGAGAGAAAACGAGGCACGATGGCACACAGTGAGCACAGCAGCGACTGATTCTGCTCCGAAGTGCCCTTTCCCAACAGTAAGTCCCTTACACTCATCTACTGAAAGAGTGAAGGCACCAGGATCCTTTACCCCCTGCATTACCTTGCCCTGAAGAAGGAGAGGAACCAGGGGTGCTTGGCTCCCCAAGGTGTCCCCGGTTCTTCTAAAGCAGCACCCAGCTCCCTGGCACCTCTCCCAGGCACCTGAGCACCCGGCCACAGCACTGCTCCCACCTGCAGTTTCCTTCCAAAGCACCTTCTGGCACTCGGACCCAGCGTACGCAAGGATCCCCGTGCCGCAGAGCATCCCAGCACTCCTCCTGCGTCAGAGTTAAGCACTTACAAAACACACACAATTACAAAACGGCTGGTTCAAAAAGCTTCCCCTTCCAGCCTAGTTTGCATGACTAACTTTCCACAATTAATACTGGTATTGCAATTAACACTGAAACTCAGAGGAGTTGCAACATGCATGTGACGCGTCAACACAAAGGATTACGGCATAAACCCTGCGCCCGTGGAGGCTGCAGAGGAGTGCCCACGCACCGTGGCGATTTGGCCAGGAGACCAGGACATTGCCCAACCGTCCCCATGTCCAGTAAAAACCTAATTATAAGGTAGGCAAAATACAACAAGGAAAATTCCTATCGCTTGTCTGTGCAACAAGCAAATTAGCTTGGATTAAACCAGGGCTGAGTTTAAGCAGCAGCAGCTATTTCCACACAGTCTCGGCAGCCAACACCTTCTCCCAAACGCCGTGGCTGCCCTCCTGCTCCTCCAGTTTGCCGTCTCTGAAAGCAGAGCTGCCCGAGCCCCACGAACCAGCCCTGCACAGCAGCACCCACAGAAAGGCCTGGGGAGGGGAGCTGCCATCAGCAGCCTGCACAGGACATTGATAAAGGTGAGGACTTCACAGTCCTGTATTTTCCACGGTTCACATAAGCTGCCAGATGCACTTAAAAAAATACATTTAAAGAACAGAGTGGATAGTTAGATTAGGTACATGTTTCAATTGCTTTATGGTTACACCGAAGGACATAGGGGTACCATGGGGGAACCAGGGAACCATGGGGTATCTGTGTATCAAAAATACAGAGGAATCAAGATCCTCTCTCGCTGGAAGTCCAGCACTTCCCATGATTTAAGCTGCTCCCAACTGCCCAGAAGAGAGTGAGCCAGAGTCCTCCGCTTGTAAGGAAACAGGAGGCCGTAACCAGCTGCAGCGTTGGCTGCCACTGGTGACCGCACTCACTAGGATTTGCCTAAAGGGAGAGCGTGCACAATAATAGGAGGAACATATTTCATCCTACATCTTGTCAAAAATTATTTCAGTGGGAGCAGAACACAACAGCACCCAGCGGTAAGATAACTTCCTTGGGACAGTGCTGGGCAGCAGTCGCCGAGCTGGGAATGGCACAGAGCTGTGCTGAGACCAGCGCACTGCCCCTCACACTCTCTCACAGAACAACTCCAAGACTTTAGCCTGTTTACCAGATCTCATCTACATAACTCTTTTTGTAAAAGAGATGGAAAACTCTCCCCAGCTCATGGCAAGTCTGGACAAGAAAGGACAGGTCCCAGGCAAGCATCCTCCTCTGGGAGCTCTTTCCAAACAAGGATTAAGATGATGGTTGTAATTAGTGCATGCTGATCAGGTACAAGTGTTGCCCACTGACTTAAGTCCCCGTGCACGTTTATTATTGGCTAATGTCATCAAGTATTTAAATGACTGTCACCTGCAATGCTGTTCACTTTGCTTTGGTCATCTCTAGTTCAAACCAGAAAGTCCACAACAAGGCAGGGACAGCAGTCGGGGGGGATGCTCATGGGCACCCACCGTGCCCACACTATCATGGCTGCAGGCACAAGGCCACGTGAACAGTATGAGAAGGGCACAGACACAGCAAGGGAGAAGTGCTGTCACAGCAGCTCTAGGACACCCTGCTCCATCAGCAGGGAGGAAAAGCCTGTGGCGCTGCGAAGGCCCGAGCCCTTGCCGTTGCCAAGGCTAAGGCTGGAACAGACCGAGCTGTGCTCTGCACCAGAGCTGCCACCTCCACGGCCTGAACCTGTCCTGTGCACCAAAACCCACTGTCATGGGGTAAGTGTGAGCATCTCCAGCGTCAAGCCATGTCGCACAGTGGAGATGTAACCTTACCTGAAACCTAGGCCCACGGTAAACCCGAAGATGGCGCAGGCAGCTTCATTTCCTTGCTCATGCCAATCCACCAGTGACAGAGCATCAGGCTCGCAGTAAGTCTGGGAGCCGGACCTGCACATCAGCCCTTGCATCGGATGCACCAGGGCAGGACACCGCAGCCTCTCACCAACCGCGTACGGTGGGACCAGGTGGGAGTCACTACGGTGGGGACGAGCTGTTACAGCCACCCATGTGCTGCTGGGGCAGCTAACGGCCCAGACCTGAGCCAGCCCAAGGCCAGCCTCCTCTCACACCACAAAACTTTGGCCATGATTGCAGGTAAGTTTGTTTATGTGCAACTTCGAGCCTTTTATGTCCACTGAAATCCCCTGAAATGTTTATGTGGCTCAAGTGTTACTCAGAACAATTAGTTCACTGTGTTTCCTCCCTAATTAACATTTTCAATAGGGGAACACAGTTCACATTAGAGAGATCTATGACTGTGGAAATTTATGAGGCATATGAATATTGGCAAAGGAAAAAATAACCCTCTGAGGATATTTTACCGGCCAGCATTACAGCAAGAGGCAGATGGCAGGGTGCAGCATCAGAAATCACTCACAAATAACTTGATCCTCACAGCAGTACCGCAAAGTCCCCACAGACCCCAGACTCCTTTTGCCAGGCCTGGCTGCTTTCTGGCTATCCCAATGCACAAGCCACCTCCCAGTCACACTGCCTGACACCTCCTATACATTTTTAAGCATCCTAGTCTAATAACCTGAATATATGTCAATTAGTTGTCTGCAAAACAAATTAAACAAAGTTTGTGATTGAGATGTCATTAAGAACCCGCATCAGTACCAGGTAATGACCAACAGATACACAATTTACTGAAATACTTTAGGAAACACAAAATCCTCTGTATCTGACACGAGCGTGAAAATCCTCACTGCTGAGCAACAAAGAAATGCTCTCGATTTCTATTACAGTCTCCTCTTGTCCCATCCTGTCCCACAGTTTCCTACCTGCATCTTATTTCCCAGGTTCCAGCAGCATAACTGCTCCTACAGAAGCGGCTGCACCCACAATCAGTTTTCTACCACAAAGTTTTAAAACTACATTCCACCTGCATGAAACGTTAGTGACTGGCTTCATCACTCCAACAAAGACAGCTTGATGAAACGCATATTCAGCTTGTGCTAATTGACAGAGCGCTCGGAGGTGCAGAAATGCACATTCCATTAAAATCAAACAAAAGGGAACATTTTTACACACACACACACTCGCTCTTAAAGAAAGAAGATGGGATGACAGACCTCAGCTTTAATGGAGAAAGTTCATACATACATGCTCATGTATATGTATGATTACTGGCCCATTTAAGAACTGCATTTCTGTTTTTCTTATTCCCTTCACTCTATTTCTCAACCCAATTTACAGTATATTTCACCATGCTGTACACAAGCTTGTTTGTGACCCCGAGACCCTCCTCATTTCCTCAGCTCTAAAGTGAGGATAACCACCTCCTTCGCAACAGCACAGTGAGGATCAGCCGTGTCTGTACCTTTGGATGCAAAGCCCTGACTGAGCTGCAGAGGTTCATCTGGTCAGGATTTAACACTGGCTGGCAACGAAGTACCATGCAGCCGCTCGCTCACCTCCCACCCCTCCTCCAGTGGGGGAGAAGAATTGGAGGAAAAGACAAGGAAGCTCGTGAATTGAGATAAGAACAGTTTAATAACGGAATATAAATAAAAAATAACAGTGATACTAATATTAACAATACTGCTAAGTGATTAAAATAATAGAAAATAAAACATATTATGAAACAAGCCCTCACCACCCGCCAACTGATGCACAGCCAGGTCACGAGTAGTGAGAGTCAGAACCAGAGAGCAACTGCAGCAGAGCCTGAGAGAACCCCACAAGCAATGGCACAACCAGGAGAGCCAACCCACCCTCCAACTCACTAACAAACGAGCAAGCTAACAAACAAGCGAGTTAAGAAGCAATCAAGCAAAGGAGCTATGACACGCTATGGAATGAAATCCCCCTTCGGTCAGCTTGGGTTGGCTGTCAGAATTGTGTGTGTCCCGCCCCACTGCCTGTAGCGAGAAAGTTGGGAATACAGCTGCAGTATCAGAAGCTGGGAAAGTCCTTGAATTAACGCAAGCCCTCCCCAGCACCAACAAACGCCTTACCAGTGCTGCTCTTGGCATATCCAAAAGAGCTTCGTACCAGCTACTGTGAAGAAAATTCACTCTGTCCTGACTCAGACCAGCAAATTGGGCTGACAACAGCCATCCTTGATTTCCCTGCTCAAATCCGGAGTCAGTCTCACTCCAGCCTGGATCATATCGCTGGAGAGGAACGAGACCTGGTAAGAGACTTCCTGCAAACCAGCTTAACAGAGGGAGGTAACGCTCCCTCGCCTTCCCCTGCCAGCGGGCAGTGCTCTGCTCCTCAGCCTGCGTCTCAAGAGCAGCAGGGCTGCTATGCTGCCGAGCCTGCCCCAGCACCTGCCCTCCAGAGGCTGACCTCTGCCCCTCAGCAGTGACCATCCCAAGACCAAAACTCCTCCCAGCAAGAAGTTCCGTTCTGCTGGTGGTGCAACGGGAGACCGAGGCAACGGATCCGCACGCTCTGCATTCGCGAACGCCGCTCACAAGCGCCAGTCACACTCTGCTCCGCCGGGAGGCAAGCGCTTCCTCGACATACAAAATTAACAGTTAGCTCTTGACTCGCAAGCTGAAACTGCCTTAACGTGTTTGACTCAAGTCTATGGAACAAGCACTACATAAATATACACACTGCACAAATCTTGGTTTTTCTTATACAACCCAACGGCTTGCAATCCAGAGAATACACAAGCAAACATCCACAACCAAACTACCTGCAAAACACAAACCGTTGCCATTTTACCTTTCGTCTTGCTAGAGCTCCCCTCAGCTCAGCTGGCAGCACAACTAACGCAGCTCGCAGCGGGGATAGAGAGATCGGTGTGGTCTCCTGCATCGACAAACAGGTTGTCCCTACATGGTGTAATCAAACCTGCGATTGCGTGGATAGTAACACCGCCAAAGCACACACCCATGGCGCTCAGCCTCCAGAACTGCTTCAGGGACAGCAGCTGCTTCCACCAACTCCCCAAACCCTTTGGAAAACGCACAAATTCTCCATCACATCCCCCTGTGTGGCAGTTTGGAAAATATCACTGATACTACACCGATACTATCTAGAAGTGTAGTCTCAAAAATGGCTTATGATCCCAACGCTCCAGCAAGTCTACTGTAGGAAATGCATCATTCCCAGCCGACCCATCAGAAAACGGACCTACGGGGGGGAGTTTGACTGCTTTCCCGATTACTGCGTGTGCACAAACTAGTCTTTCTTGCTCAGCACATCCACTCTCTGCATTCGGAGCCAGCTAAATGGCAAAAGGAGTCGTATTGTGTTTTACTGCCTGCGAAACCGCAGCGCCAGCACAGGCACGTGTGTGAGGCTGGGTTTCGTGCCTACTTACGCATCAACAAAACCATTCACTGCGCTGTGATTTCGAGAGCCGCGGCTCCAGGGATGTGCTGGAAGTGTACGGACAGAGCTGTGCAGTATCACAGATGCTGTCGCTATCGTTTATGTTTA
Organism: Eurypyga helias; assembly: GCF_000690775.1. Classification (NCBI taxonomy): domain Eukaryota; kingdom Metazoa; phylum Chordata; class Aves; order Eurypygiformes; family Eurypygidae; genus Eurypyga; species Eurypyga helias. Next base: position 22,525 of record NW_010236665.1, read on the forward strand.
CCGTGTTAATGCTCAAAAGCCAACGCAGACCAAAGCGAGGGAACAGGCAACACAAGCTTTTCAGGGAAGGTGAAAATCAACAGTTACAGCTGAAAAAAAGCAGACAAATCTTGAGGCATGTATGTTTTTCAGGTATAAAACTGAAAATCAGTACAGAAGCACATGTTCAACAGAAAATTGTACTAAGCCTTGTATTACAGCAGCCACTACCCCGGAGAGCTGGATCTACTGCGATCTCAAACACGGTGGGAATGGGGGACACAAGCAGAGCAAACACGGCGCAGAGCAAACACGGCACGCAGCAACGGGGGGGGTGTCTTTGTGAAAGGTTACTTCGGTTCAGTTTACCTGTTCGACCATGTGCTAATAGTTACACGACCTTAAGAAGTTAACATTTCCCAGATTTGCTCACTAGGAGCCAGCAGCAGCCTGCCAGCTGCGGGTCGCCACATACCTGCAGCATGGGGAGGGTAACCAGACCTGTTAGCTAGCGCCAGGGCTCCTGCACCTTCCTGGGAAAGGAGCCAAGGAAAGAGCCAAACCTACAACACCATGTGTTCTGAGGGCAGGGCGTAGGCAACCAGGGTGCACTGACAGCCAGCTGGTGGTCCTGGCAGGGATAGTGAAACCCAAAACCATTCTGGGCTTCTGCCTGGACGCACACCCGGAGCGCAGTGCGAGCAGCCCAGCTGGGAACAAGCCCCACACACACGCTATGGGACATGCCAAGGATGGAGATGCAGCTTCAATGCACCCTCTCACACAGGGCTCTCTGGGGAAGGTTTGCCACGCAACACCCTACCCTGCGGAGCTGGGACCCATGGCCTCTCCTGCCAAAAGCAGGCAGGAGCCATGCTTGCAGCCAGGAGCAAGGGCTGCTGGGGTGCTCTGTCCTATAGCAGCCCCACGCACACAGCACTGGGGTGCAGTTTAACTCAACACACCAAGGGCCTGTACGCGAGTGACGAAGTTGAAACAGAGCCACAACCAAGACAGATTTGAGATCAGCAAGAAAACCAAGTCAGGGAAATGTGTGACAGTGCCTTTGTTATTTCTATCTAGAACAATGTTTTGCATGAAACCTGTTACACACCTAAAACCTCAGGTAAGCTTGCACATCCACCTGCCTCAGGAGCAAGCTGTATGTCCAGAACAAGCAAAGGGAAGAGGGGTGCATGCACAAGTGGTGGGCTCCCCCTGGTCTTGGTGGCCAGGAGACCCCAGGCTGCAGGGCTCCATATCGGTGGGTACCAGAGAGGGTTCATCCTCAGGATCTGTGCCAGGGCAGAGGCAGCACTGCAGCCCTGCCACACTAAAATGTTTAAGAACAAATCTGATTAGGGTCCCAGACCACAATTAGACCAGCCCAGTGAGTGTCCAGCTAAACCACTTTTCTCCCCACGGGGCTGTCATGAATGCCAAGACAGCTCTGCACTACCTTTGCTTCCTATTTTAGTCCTCCGAGAGGATTTTCAGGAGAGGTTTGGCTACACGAAAAGCCTAAGAGACAGAAGGGTGGGAAAGGTCAGCATGTGAAAAACTGACAGTGCAGGCAGTGGTATGATGACACCATGACCCTGGGACGCTGCCGGCAGTGCCCATGCAGCAGCTCTGCCAGATTAAGCCTGGCCTGGCTCCAGCAGCAACTTTCTTTCCCAAAGTCCCTGCTACTGTGGGTAAAAGGCACTGCAGCACATCTCGTGTCCCCAGGGAGAGAGACCCTTCTTGGCTGAACCTGGTACTGGGGAAAAGTAAAATTAAACTTAAAATTAATATATCAGAAGACAGTGGGGTTGCACAGATACATATGAAGATACATATGAAGATATCAGGCACCTTCTGGAAAATCCAAACATGAGCGAGAATAATTTTTAGGACTCTGCCAGAGTCCTTGGCATAGGGAAAAGCAGTCTTTCTGTATGGCAACTAAGTGCATGTTTATTCAGAAACTGAGAATTGGTTAAGATCACTTTTCAGACACACTTTCTGTCACACCACAAAGCAGAAAGTGAACACAAATATTCACTCTCTCCCCTACCAGTAAAACCAAAAAACCCACATGAAATACTTGGAAATATTTTAAGAACTCCTCCTACCAGTCTCCATCACAAAGAGGCTCTATGAAAACGCTATCACCATGTTTTGTAATCCTCACTGCTAGACTTTCTCCAAATATTGGAGGAAATAGTCACACTTTACACAGCTGAGCAAATTCTGCCTTTCCTGGCTGCCATCAGCAGGGCTCCTGGTCCGGACATGCAGCTGCACAGACAGGCGCTGCCTTGCTAAGCTGGGTGAACAACTCCATATCATTTATTTACACCTCAGTAACAGGTGTACATTTTGTAAACACGAAATTCTTTCACCTTGCTTTTTGAGAGTTTCATTTACTTGTTTATGTAATTGTCAAGAAGTTACAATCGGGACTGTGGTTTACATTAATAAAGTAACTGACATAACTAAAAACAAGCAAATGGGTTTGTCCACCCTCCTGAAGTCATATCAAGGAGAAAGTCACCAAACAATCACTGAGAAGCTCATAAAATAATACAGTCCCTATTGCTAGCGTACCTTGGTCAGCCTGACTGGCTGTGCAGTGTAAACACATCAAACACTGAACGAGTACCAACATAAAGAGAATTCCTCCCCAACTGGACAGGCAAGATTAAATGTATTTCCTGGACACAGACTACACTGTCTGGGCAGCCTCTGAAACAGGAAGTGGCAAAGAATTTGAAAGCTTGGGCAATGCAGCACTCCTGGAGAGGTTTTAAGATGCAGAGCTGAGCCTGAAGGAAAGCAGAGCTGCCAGGAGAGAATACATGCATCCCTCCCACCCTGCCCAAAACCAGCACAGGGAAGGCAAGGTGAACGCCAGATGCTGGGTCTGCTATAAACCTCCCTACTCCTCATCCCAACACTCAATTGCGTAAACAGCCTTTTGAAAGCAGAGGTTCATGCTCTGATTCTCAGAATTACTATTTTTTTTTACAGTTAGTCATCAAAAGCTGCAGTTGCAGCAGGCAGCTGGGTCTCCACACCAACTGACAGTCTGTCCTCCACCACGGGACACAGCCAGCGCTGATGATGTGACACGCAGCATGCCACCTGCGGCTGAGCAAGACAGAGACCCATTGCTACAGGCTCCTACAGCGCAGCGTGGGAGCACTCATCACACTGGCCACGCTCCGCTGCTGCCACGGCTGCGGTACCATCGACGCTTGCTCCAGCTTGGCTTCCCACCCCGGTTTCGCAGCAGTCCCCAGAGCTCACAAGCTCCCACTCAAAGCAGCACCAACACGTACTTTGCTTTTCTTCTTGGGAACAGCCTTAGCTCTTAATGCTCTGCCACTTCCGAAGTCATATGCTGCTCATGAGGCATGGCAAAGGACCAGCGTGGTTTAGTATTCCAGACAAACTATCGGGTCAAGGTTCTCTGTTTCCCTTCATCTCGCACAAAGCGGCCTATGATCAGATCAGGCACAGAGCCATCAGGGTAAGGAACACGGCCGTGCAGCGCAGCGCACACACACTTACGTGTTTTTTCCGGAAAGCGGTAACAGAGCCCTTCCCTGCAGCACTGCTCCCGTTAGAAAGCCACCCAGGGATACAACTGCAGGTTGGTTTGCTTTCCCTGTGACTTTATCCCTCCACTGTCTGATCACCTTTCAAAAGCAGGCTGCAGCTCAACCCCACGTTTACCTTCCCAGTCCCCGTTGCTAGGTGAGATGTGCGGTCACAAGGCAATAAACAGAATTATTACCCAAACAGCCCAGCAAGAGCCCAACGGCCAAATTCACACTTGCTGCCCTTGAAACACCCTCGTGCTTAAACATCTGAGACCTTCACCTTATCTCCAGCTCCTCCCTGGAGAAATGCAGAATTTAAGGCAAGTGTTAGATTACCCTGCGGAGCCTAACACTCCCATTGAGGATAACAGGTCAAAAATTTAACGTTCGTTTCCTTTAGACTACTATCCAGTTTCCAAATCGCATTAATAATGCAGCAACCTCTTAACACGAGTGTCATTACCCCTAGGATACTCAATCGTTATTTTAAAAGGATTTCTTAGGTTACTTCATTATTTATCTATATTTTAAATTGAACCAGTGAAAAAAGCAGCTGTGCAACAGCCCCAAACCAACAGTAAACAAAGACTCAGCAAACCTCTGAAATCAGTAAGATTGTAGCATCAGAGGAACCACTGAAAATGACCCGGGATTTAACTGAAGAGGGAGGGCTTTTCCAGGCTGTGGAAGCCCAGTCCATTAGCGGGAGGTCAGGCTCCCAGGGCAGAACCCACGCCCCATTTCCCCGCAAGCTCCACGGCTGAGCCTGAGAAGATGCGACTTGATCCGCACGGTATTTTACAGCTTCCCCGGGGCAGAGCAAACAACAGAATCGCCACTTTAACGTCCTCGACACGCCCCAGAAAGGACAGAAATGAAAGCTAAGCGTGCGTCTTTCTGCACCAGGCCGAGACAAAGACAGCATCAGTTGGGTTCCTCTTCCAGCCGCCACCGAGGCGGGGATGGGGCTCAGAGGTGCCACCCCATGGCAGAGTGGTCCCCATCCCCGTATCTTCTGTTCCTCAACGTCTTTTTTCCTTCGTAACTAGCTGCAGGGAAAAAAAGCAGAGTCTTCCTGCAAAGTGATCTCGCTCAGGCCTGTTTACAAAAACGAAGGGGCAGCTGTTTATTAGCAGAAAGGGGGGACTGGAAGAAGCAACGCTGCAACAGGGAGAGCTCAAGGCCACATACGCGGCGCTGTGGTTAGCTGCGGCCACCATCCACCGCCTCCATCAGCGCTCTTCCTGGTAACACGGGTTGTACCACACAAGCCATACACACACACAGAGCACGAGAAAGGAGAACAGGCCCGAAGACAAATCCTGAAGCTGCCACCTAACTAGCAGAAGTCGGCTCAGAGGAACAAAATTACAGAACTGAGAGAGCAGAGAGCAGCACGAGGCTACGGCTGCTTCGCCCGGGCTCCGAGTTAGCCCCGGCAGCCCCTGGGCACCATCCGGACAGGCAGCGGTGAAGGGAAATGAGCAGAGATCAGTGCGGGAGGCAGAGGAAATGAAGATTGCTGATCTGTCCAGGGGCTGCCTCAGACATGAGGAAAAAGACAATATGAGACTGAGACAGAAGGAAGCAAACAACTCTCTCTACCCTGCCCTGGGAGAAACGAGAAAGCGGTTAGTCAGATGATTTTTTTCATTTTCTCTGAACCACGCTGGCGAGCAGCACGTCATGCAAACCCCAATCATCACTCTGCATCGTGCCTTAGCTCTTTCTTTTTGTCTGGTTCTCCACATCAACCTGTTGCAAAAAGCAGGTCTTGAGGTTTTTTGTGGTTTTTTGTATGGTTTTGGTGGGAGTTTCTTAAACTGTTGGGCAGCAAAAAAGAAGAAAAAACCCCAAATGTGCCACTTCATTCCTTTTTTTCCTCCTCAAAGACTGCCTCCACACCTCTGCCGTGCTGAGTGCTGTTCCAGCCAGCTGCCCGCCACCTCCAGGAGAAGGCAGCTCCCAGCCCCAGGGAAGGGATGTGATCCCTGCTTGCACCGACTCACTCCCCTCCCCTGCTCCAAGGCAGAGGTTGATGGGTTTTATGCTTTTCCAACCGAATTCCACTCCTTAGTCTCTGTCAGAAACCTTCCAGATGACAGTCAGATTAACCATCAACTCATTCCAACATCAGAATGTTTATCAACTTTGACGTGAACAGTTACAATCTCATTAAATTTCGCTAATGATAATCCTCAAGTCTTCAAGTTGCAAGCAGGTACTATCAATCCCTGCCAAGTCTACCCCAGGGGCAGCAATCCAAAACCGGTTCGCAACAGAGACTTGAGACGAAGTTATATTCATGGTGCATTCTTTAATGTACATAAAGACTGGATTCACCAGAAGCACACCACTACCCAAAAAGCAGCAGTCATAAAGGAAGACGGAAGTCTGCATGACCTGGCCTTATCTGGCTACTTTCAAAGTACTTGTATGCAAATATTCTGTACATGCAAGTAAAGGCGGGGACGATACCGGTCAAAACGTTTACAACCATGGGCAAACCACAGAGACAGAGGCTCAGGGCAGTGGAGAGGGTAGCTGTGGCCAGAAGCAGGCACACGGGGGGACAGAGCGCACGGCTGGTCACGTCACACATGGCTGTCACGACGCACACGGGGCTGGGCGATGAGCTCCAGCCTCAGCTCTGCCCCTGCAAAGAGCCACTTGGAAGAAACATGGTTTTTCTCCTTTTACACCTCCACTTAGCATGTGAAAATACACCCATTGCCAGAGAACAGTCACATCTTTCCTACATTTCGTTTGGCACACACATTCGTTTTTCTGTAAACACAATCTTCATATATGCAGACTTTTAAAAAAAAATAGCCTTACAACATGCTAGTTAAGCCTCTTTAGATTTAACAAGAAACCAAGCTGCATCTGCGAAAGTGCAAACCCTCTGCAGCTACGTTCGTGGGACTTGCTTTCTTTCATTATTAATAATCACCAGAAGGAAACAAAACACGTTTGCCAAACAGGATATGAAAAAAAATCAATAGATGAAGGTTAAGAACAGCAGTCAAAAACTCAACCTCACACAAAACAACGATCAGGAGCGTCGCGTCAAAGCAGCCTTAAAATTTTCTCACTCTCCAAGAAATCAAATCTGGCACCACAGAAGGTTTTGCAAGCATTTCTCAGAAGTAGCTCTGCAGTTCCAGCAAAAACAGTGTCAGAAAAGAACTTAAATCCCCTCCCTCAAGCCAAATCCAGAGGCACAGATCCAAACATTAAGCTCGGAGGCTTCTCCGACGGCAAGAAGGGACACGCATACGCGTCCAACCCGGGGAGAGAACACGAACTGAGGGTTGTCCTCCCCTTCCCGTAAGAAGCTCAGGAAGAGGCGCTGACTGCCGCCGCGCACAGCAGCAGGCTCTCCGGCACGGCTCCCTACCAAGTGCCAAGGGTCCCTCTCAGCCACCGGTGCCGTCACCGTTTTTATCCGGAGGGAGAACGCTCTTACCCAGCGCGCCTTGTCCCTCTCGGGATTTATAAAACAGGCGACTCCCAGTGTAACAACGACCCTCTCCCAGATCGGCAAACAAAGCACAGACTGTTAAGCAAGGAAGAAATTAAAAAAAAAAAAAAGGCGGCAAATTGGCCCTAATGCCTGAAGCGAACTGAAGGCCCCGAAAGGGAGGAGGCGAGAGCAGGGCACGGTGCAGCCGCCCGCCCTCCCCCTTGACTCCAACACCCCCATCCCCACACACCTCCGGG
>NW_010236666.1:0-16987 GCF_000690775.1 Eurypyga helias
CAGAGACGGAGCGCCGCCTCGTTACCCTGCCCGAAGCCAGCGCTGACAGCTGATGAGTTGGTTGACGCCTCCATTTACTGAGGGAGTTTGTGACCCGGGATTTGGAAGACGTGCCTGAAGGTCACTGGCGAGTGGCTTTTGTTTTGGCTCGTGTTTGTGTGTTGATCTTCCGGCTTTTGCGTGGAAGCACAAACGCGATCTGCTGGCCGTGTTCAGACTGCGGGGTGGTTGGGAACCTTGACGGGCGTCTGGCGACACAGGTACGTGACCGTCAGTCACACGAAATCGTTACACCCGGCACTGCTTTTCTGGGTGGGAGCGCACTATTCACCTGTCTTTTCACAGCAAAGCCTGTGAAACTGAAGAATTCAGTAACACAATTTTCCCCTAATTGAAGTTTTGGTTTGTTTCGTTTTTTGTTTTTTTTTCCTTGAGTAGGTATGTTCTATTTTACCCTCACAATTGAACTATATTTTACTTAAATTGACCAGTGTTTAATGCTGTGAGAATGGTTTAGGACACGATTTTCATAGAGCCTCTTGAAGTGCTGTTGATAATTTGATGGATGCCTGTTCTCTAAGTGGATTCAGGCAGGTATACTGCGTTTACAAATGAAGGAATTCGATGCGTTCTGTCAGCAAAACGGCTGCCCAGTTCTAAGTGATCCAGACAAATCTCTTATTTATGAAAGTGGCAGAACTCTTGATGAGAGCTGCTAGAGTACTTCTTAGCTCAAGATGTGTTCTGAGGGGTATGAATACAGTCCAGTAGTCCAGTGATTAAGGTACTCATATGAGATGAGGGAAACGGGGTTCAATTTCTTGCCGTGGTAGGGGCAGTGTCTACCAGATTACCTGTAATTTTTTGCTGCCAGTATATTGTAAGTTTGCCACTTTGTTAGGTTTTATGGGAGGGTTGACTTTTATTTTAAACCCTTGTTGGAGAGCTGTATCCAGATGAATATTTTTCCCTGCGAGGCAGTGGTGTGGTTTTTTTTCCTCTCTGCTGTGAGAAGCACTGCATACATCCTGGTGAAAACAGAAAATTGAACCTGTACTGTAACAAAAGAACCAAACAAAACTGACCAAACATGGCCCTGATGACATTGTGTGATAATACTTTTTTTTTTTTCATAGAGGTGGATCTAGGTTGGATGACATGCAGTAGTTATATTGGTGGTAGCTGAATCCTGCTGTCAGGGGAGTGCAAGTTGGTTTAAATCTGCCTTTAAAATCCTTTCTCTTCTTGGGTGCATCCAGCATTTTTCTGTTTCTGAGAGTTTGCTACCAAAAATCTTATATTGATGTAGTTCTTGTTGTTTATTAAAGTTAATGGATGATACACGATTGTTGATTTTTATTTCTTTTTTCACGCTGTGAGAGATGACCTGCTTTAAAAGCTTGTAGCGGGCTACTTGAGATTGGTTTGTGTCCTAACAGTAGGAAACTGAATGCAGATGCCTTTCAGAAACATTATAAAATGTTCTGTTATAGGACTGTGCTTTCTTTTCCATATCAGTGATGTAGCACGGATTGACCTAAACCTGGCATTCCCAAACCTAAGCATTTCTCTAGAAGAATATTTTTGTATTAGCTAACAGAACTAGTGCCATAGCTAGCGTAAGAGTGACGGTATGATTTTTTCAGTATGTAAAATCCAGCCATGCTTGTTTCCCATTGTTCTGGAACAGGTAGTTCGGTTTTTTTTATTCTAAATACGTTGCAAAGTATGAGAAAATCAGGTCTGAATAACTTATTTTTCCTTCATGAAAATATATGGATGCTTTTTGGTGAAACAAAGGAAGATTAGAATGCATGCCTTCATGCTTTGACACAACACCTTGGTCTTGTACTTCAGCACCTGCTGCTGACAAGTTGGGATGCAGGGTTCTGAGACCTCCTTCTGCTCTGGGCTGAGAGGCCCTTTAACAGGATTCCTCTTTTAATATGAAATGTTTCACATTCCGCTGCTACAGGTAACCTTTCAAAACACTGCACATGATAAATTAGGAAAACTATTTACTTCCCCCTAAAACCTTGTCAGCGCTTCAGCTGTTTATAGTGAGACTTTATATTCCTTTGTTATTGTGTGAGAGATCCACATGCATGGAAGGGAAAAACATGTTTCATAAATAGGAAAATGTGATTGCAAAACTTCTAAAACAGGCAGTGTGGATTTGGAGTCATGCCTCTTAAATTATTTTTAACTTTATGTTGAAACTTGATCAGATGACCTGTTTATTGTGATCTGTCAGTGCTGCTACGTATTTATTGCTATCTTACAGTACTTTAGATTTGCCAGAACTTAAATGTGGGTTATCTTTTTGTAATTGTGTGCATGTTTCAGTTTCCCAGGAAATTTCACCTTGCTATGAGAACCGAAGATGGATCCAGAAGAGCAGGAGTTAGTTGGTGATTACAGATACAGAAATTATTCTTCAGCAATTGAGAAAGCTTTGAGAAACTTTGAATCATCAAGTGAATGGGCAGATCTTATATCTTCCCTTGGAAAACTCAATAAGGTACAGTGCCACAGGAATATTGTTTTCATTTGTTTATTATCTTTGTATTGTTTTTAACTTTTCTGTAACTTACACTACTTAGCAAAATTGAAAATTCACTCAAGAAAAATACTAGTTCATAAAGAAAGGGTACATAGAAGCAGCTAAGTCAGTATCTTTTATATAAATGTGAGAAATTTTGGTAAAACCAACAGAGGTTTTCTTCAAATGACCAATCACCCTCTCAGTAAAGAACCTTTCCCTAATGTCCAGTCTGAACTTCTCCTAATGCAGCTTCATTGTATTTCCTCATGTCCTACTGCTGGTCACCAGAGGGAGGAGATCAGCACCTCCCCCTCCATTGCCCCCCTTGAGGAAGTTGTAGCCTGTGATGAGATCACCCCTCAGCCTTCTCCAAGCTGAAAAGGCCAAGTGACCTCAGCTGCTCCTTGTTAAGTTTTGCCCTCGAGGCCTTTACCCATCGTGGTTGCCCTCCTCTGGACACAATTATGGTTTGATGTCTTTTTCCTATTGGGGCACCGGAAACTGCACACAGTACTCAACGTAGGGCCGCACTGGTGCGCTGCAGCGTGAGACAATCCACTCCCCCCACCCCCGACTGGCTAGCTGTGCTGTGCTTGGTGCACCCCAGGACACGGATGGCCCTTCTGGCTGCCAGGAAAAAGCGTTGATTCATATTCAACTTGCCACCAACCCAAGTCCCCAGATCTCTTTCCACAGGGCTCTCATCCCCCAGCTTGTACATGTAACCAGGATTACCCTGTCCGAAGTGGAGAACCCGAAAATTGCTCTTGTTAAATTTCATACATTCATGAGGCAATTGCTCAGCTGTCTAGTCTATCTAGCTCTCTCTGTAAGGCCTCTCTATCCTCAAGGGAGTCCACAGCTCCTCATAGTTTAGTATCATTGGCAGGCTTACTTAATGTATGTTCGAGTCCTGCATCCAGACCATTTGTAAGAACGTTAAAGAGCATTGGCCCTAAAATTAAGCCCCGGGGAACCTCACTGGTGTGTGGCCACCAGCCTGATGTAACCCCCTTTGAGCCTGATCGGTCAGCTAGTTGCTCAGCCAGCATATTATGGACTAGTCTAGCTGTGTGCTGGAGAGTTTATCCAGAAGGATACTATGAGAGACAGTGTCAAAAACTTCACTAAAATCCAAAAACCATACATCTTCTGGCTTCTCTTGGTCAGCTAGATGGGTGACCTTGTCATAAGAGGAAATTAAGGTGGTTAAGCAGGACTTTCCCCCTTACGGACCCATGCTGGCTATGAGCAGTGACTGCGTTGTCTCTCAACTGTTTTTCAGTAACCCCCAGAATAACCTTCTCCATAATGTTACCAGGTGCTGAAGTGAGACTGACAGGCCTGTGATTGCTAGTGTCTTCCTTCTTACACTTCCTAAAAACTGGGACAACGTTTGCCAAATTGAGGGTTTTTTAAGGGCAGACATGTTCTTTCCTCTTCAGAGGAGAGAAGATGAATATTGCTCTGGCAATAGGAGTTACTTATTTCTGCCTTCACTGTTTCGTCATGGTTCCTGTGAGTCAGTAAGGAGAGCTAGAGGCATTCAGAACACTTTTCTCAAAAGGGAAAATAAGAAATAATTAGAGTGAGAGCTTTCTTACCTGTGGCAAGAGGAGGTAGGCTTTGATCTTTTATCTTGACCTAGATGAACACACAGAAGTGATTAACACCTATCTGAAACTCTTATTCAGGTACAGAATTGCCAAAATATGTAGCAGTGTAGTAGAAACCATGCCAGAAAGCTTTCAGCTGTTACATCAGTCCATCTGCTGTGGTATTTTATGGGCTTAATCGTTTTAGGAGCTTAAGAGTTGGTAGAGCAAATCATCTCAGTGTTCATCTGCTTCTGTCTGTTATCTGAAAATAAGGATGATGTGTCAGGGGAATGTGCTGCCAAAAGGAAGATTGTGAAATAAGATGTCAATAGCGATTGTCTTAACTCTTACGATTGCTTGGTGTCTTACATCCTAAAACATAAATATTGTTGTTTTGTTAGTGCTGGGGGAGGTGTTTCTAATGTAAGAGTCTTCATTCTCCTACAGTCGGTTCTGAGGGTGAATGAATGAGCAGGGAGAGTTTATATAGGAGGGAGGAGATCGGCAGTATCTCAATGATAAAAATGTTTCTAAACACTGCACGTGGTTATATTTGGGAGCCTGGCTGTCAGTAACTGGTGTGCAGTGATGCCTATTATTAAGCAAATGTGAAAATGCTGAGAAAGGGAGAGACAAAAGAGGATGAGTAAGTTGAGGAGTTTCAGAAGTACTTTTCATGCTTCTAGAGTAACTTGGAAGATCTCTTAAGCAGGTGTTTCTTCAGGGTCTTTGTATTGTTGACTTTAGTTGTGGGTGTTCTTGCTTATATAGGTGTAATATTTTCTGAGGCTTTTTTTCCTGTAGGTAGGCTTCAGCAACACTTTGCACTATTGAGCCCTACACTTTAACACACCATGCTATTTCTGGAGAAGCAGAGTGCCATTACCCTTTCAATACAAGGTCTGGAGGAAGCAGCACAGGGTCTTGCCTACTTAAAGATGGAGGAGAAAGAATGGAGGGAGCTGATCCAGATCACTTTGGCCTTGACTGAGACAAGTCATCTCAAAGCTCTTGCTCTGTTACTCCTGGTGAAAAGAATCAACTCTGCTACTTCTTTCTACTACTACTTACCTACCTAGGTTAAACTGAACGTGTTTTTTCAGTTTCTATGTTGCTTCTTTGGTTTTTACTAATGTTTCACAGTGACTTGCAGGGCCAGTGAAACAACAGAGAAACTGGTTGACTCTAATGTGAATGATCACCCAAATGGGTCAGTTTGTACATCTAGAAAGTTTATTTTTTTATCTCTTAACAGAGATGAGCCTTATCTAACTTCCTGTGACTTCAGTGTAGACAGCTTCAATTTGAATCACTTTAAGACAGGGAGAGGAATGTGGGATTTTGTTGTTTCTTTTTTTTTTCTTGTTTTGTGATTCATCTCTTGCTGTTTTAAGTAGGTCAGGTGAATGCTGTCCTAAAATGGTGTTTGTTCTTCATGGGCTTTATAGGGAGCCTGAGGTGAGTTACTGCAGTTTTGCCCATTTTTTTAGCTGACCTACGCTTCTAAGGTTGGGTCATGTGAATATCCCTGCAGTGTTCTGAAGAGAACTGCAGGTAACAAGTGTGAGTATGAGTGAAGGATGGAGCCTTGGCAGAATTTGCTAACATGCTACACCCCAAGTTTGTAAGGGAAAGGTTTTTGGGGTCTTAATTTGAATAGCATGGGTGTTACACATCATCATGATGAAGGAGAAACAGCAGAAAGCAATGTTTACAAATACTTACAGAAGAATATAAATGGACAGATGCAAACAGATGGATGAAACAGGCAAGTAAATACTGATGTAAATATTTTAAAGAGGGTTGTTAGCTTTGCCCTGAAACATACTCGTATTCCACTTCTAAGTCTCCCTCTCTGTGCTTTGCTTCTGTTCAAGCTCTAGTTCATATAAACCAGTCATTTAGCAGTTGCAGCCTAAGCTGCTCCATTCTTCAAGAAGTAGGATTATTCTCTTCCCAATACTCTTCTTGGATACAGCTTTGAAACATGTTTTTATTGTTTTTGGAAATGTGCATACGTTCACTGTTTGGAAAGTGCTGTTTTGTGACTAAGATTTTCAGACGTTCAGTGCATCCAGAATACAGTAATCCTCCTCATTTGTCTTAGTGCTAAAATGTGATTGCACTATTGCAGGCTTTTCCAGCTTGTTCCAATGTTGTGAAAAGATACAACTCTGAGAACTCACTTTGATAGAAAAAAATGCTGGAGGGGTGGAGTGTGTTGTCTTTTTAAACCTAGAAATAGGTGATGGTTCAGAATATGTGAGTTTGTCATTGAAATAGGTGCTTCTAGCATTGTTTTCAAACACAAAATGAATTGTCACTGTGTGCTGGTTTTAGTTGGGACAGAGTAATTTTATTCACAGTAGCTGGCATGAGGCTGCGTTGTGGATCTGTGCTGAGTATTGATAAAACACTGGTGTTTATAGTTGTTGCTAAGGAGTGTTTATAGCAAGTCAAGGACTTTTTCGGTTTCTAGTGCTGTGCTTCTGTTCCCAGCTTCTTCGCTACAAGAAGCTGGGAGGGGACACGGTCAGGATGGCTGGCCCAGACTGGCCAAGGAGGTATTTCACTCCATAAAAGAGCATGCTCAGTGTATGGGTTGGAGGTTGCACCAGGGGTGGCCTCTCTCTTCCTGTCCAGCCCTGGCTCTCAGTCAGTCGGTGGGTGGTGAGCGGTTGTATAATTTGTTTTCTTTTCTATTACATATTATTAGTATTGTTAGTATCATTATTTTATGTCATTTACTTTCAATTATTTGTTCTTACCGCAACCCATGAGTTTCCTTGTCTTTTCCTCAGTTTCTCCTCCTCCACTGGAAGAGTTTGCATTAGGGTTTTTAGTATAGATTATAGGCATATATTTTCCAGAAATTTTAGCTCTGGGTGCAGGCAAACAATAGATAAGTGACACATTTTGCAAAATGAAGAACTGAGCAGTAGTAAATATAAATAAGCCTAGTTTTCTAAGGAAAATATGAAAGGAGGTTTTCAAAAAAGCCCCTGAAATTTACTGATTCACAGAAGAGCACAGATTCTCACTGGCTTTTTGAAAGTGAACAGAGGAGTTTAAACATTCTTTTCCATATATATTAAAAAACAGCAATGAACAACAACAAAAAAAAAAAGCCAACCAACCTACAAAGAAAAACCCTAACATGCGTCTGTTTGCCAAGAATAATGGGCAGGATTTTGCCATGTATACTGTCAGAAATACTTGGTTCAATGACTTCTCAACAGTTCTTGGGTATCAGTGGTATGGAACTTGCACATAAGCTTCATTAGTGACTGTTGCCAATGAGCCTGGCTGGCAGGCCAATGTCCCTCTTCTGAGCAAGATGTTAATTTATGGTTACTGTTCACCAGGAACACAAAATACAGTAACATTTGAAAAATCAGTTGTTCTGGAGGGATTTATTTTATGCTTATAGCACGGTTGACTTGCTCAGTAATTATAGCAATATTTGCTCTAGAAGAGCACTTTCAAACTGCTTTTTATCCGTGGATATAACACAAATGTGCAAATGCACAGGTTATAAGCTTCTTAAAATAGTGATTTCAGTCTTTAGTCTGCAATATCAGAGTTGGTTTTTTTTTTAAATTTGACTTTCAATAGAAAATAAGTATGTTACTTTTTGTTTCCATAGGCTTGTCTTGCTTCAAAAACTTCAAGGTAAATATGATCTCAACCAAACACTTGATCTGTTTGGAGGGGAAGGGGAAAGAAAGCACAAAAATCATTGGAGCTGCACAGTTCTTTTTTGTTTCAGCAGTGACACTTAATGTCACAATATGTCTGTTCTTGAGGGGAGAGAAGAGAATGAGTCCTCTGAAATACGGATTTAATGAGCATAGCCATTAATTACACCAGTTGCTTCATAGGAGAACTGACTGCCACAGCTTTATGACAACTTCTTGGCTGAATTACAAACACAACCACCACTTGCCTTCTGTTAAAGGCAAGCCTTGTATCTTTGAGAAGGGAAGCTGTGCCTCCTAATTGCTTTATGGAATTTCACCACACCCGATGCACAAATGCAATGTGCAGGACTAGGGATATTTTATACTTTATTTTTTCCCCTTCTTCTTTACTGTAACTCCAGCTTCTCATTTACAGTTTCCTTGAAACCATCTTTGAACACATGCTGCTATTTTTATGGAAGCTGGAGCTCTGTTTAGTATTTTTTTTTTTTTTACTTGGCAAATGAGTCAGTGGAAAGTGGAATCACAGGCTCTCCTTCTCGCCCTCTCCTCCCAACCAATGTTGTCTAAAACAAGCATTATAGTATCACCTAGTTGAAGATAATCTTACCAATTGATGTACATGCTGCCTTTTTCTGAAATTCTAGCTATGTAAATAAAAATACTAATTGATTTGCTTGGGTTTTTTATGTCTGTGCAAATTGATCTAACTGATCTCTAGTGATGCTATAAAGCAGTGCAGAATGACTTAAACCAGTAACTGTGGAAATGTAACTATTCCTCTGTGTGAGGCTGTATTTGTTTTGTTTTAAGGCCCATGTATACACTGCTACAAAGAATAGAGTCTTCCCTTTCTACCCTTATAGCTCACATTCAAAGAAACTCTGAGCATGCGTACGGATTAGAAAATGTTTAGTGTGTATAATGTATTCTCTAGTCAGGCATAAAGAAAAAGAATCTGTGAAAAGTTGAAAACCAGACAGAGACATGGACATAAGTCATTACTTTGCATGTCTCATGACCTACTGATTAAATTCTTTATTTTAAAGGCCAGTGGTAGGTCAAATACTTCTTTGTTTTCTGGGATAGTTGATTTCTCACTGAGTTGTGAAAACCAAACCCTGGGATGATATATTAAGCATGGCAGTTCAGGCTTTTCAAGCCAACCCTTATTAGCAGTTGTGGTAACACTTAACGCTTCTGCCACCATGACTGCTCATCTGGAAAGCAGTTGGAGATAAGGAGGAAAGGTGGATCATGGATGGGCTTCAGCCCATATGTAACTAAAGATGGTTGAATTAAGTTCACAAGAAACAAAAGAATGGTTAAATAATAGGTGTTGAAACCTGTGAGCAGAGTTGTCTATCTGCAGTCATTAGTGTTGGATTCTGAATATGGAAGCAATGGCTTAGGATGGGATCTCCATCTGCATACAGTGCAATAGTACCAGTCTTGCTACCACAACATTTAACTACCTGCAACAGCTGAAACTATAATGTTAGCAGTCCTAGGTCTCACAGACAACGGACTCTTTTTTTTCAATTGTGGCAGCTCAGGATATTTAAAAATAAAGTTTCTTAGCTTCGTCTGTCAGCTCACAGAAACTAATCAGCATTTGGAAATACGTATATTAACATCTCTCATTTCAGTGGACAGTTTTAGATCTGTCCAGTAATTAACGTCTTTAAACCCTTTTAAAATTCTTTTAACCCGGCAATTCTGGGGAAGCTGTTGAGAACCTGAATCTTTCAGCAAAGCAGCAGCCAGCACACCTCTCTACTGGAATGTGTCTTGGTGCAGCCACAGCCTTCTAATAGATTGCAGTGTGGTTTAAAATCCCTTGTATGTGCTGGAAGATCAGAGACGGCTGTTCACCAGGAACATGTGCTGTTGAGAAGAATTATAGCTTGTGTCCAGCTGTGTATTTAACATGTACATTAATGTTCTGTTAGTCTCACCTGCTGGAATTTGGACATATGAACGTTTCAGAGTTACCCAGGAGAAATGCGTAATGCTAAGTTCCCCCGGAATATCCCCTATTCAATTCCTAAGGTGCCTGGAGTATTCTTTTCCTCTTCTGACTAAATGTTATGCTTAGATATTCCTCATGTTTGGGGAAGGAGAATTCTTATTTGCTGGTGGACATTTACTTTGCATCCTTAGGAAATTAAATAAGCCAAATGACACTTTTTTAATGAGGTGGCATTATTTCTGTAATGTATTAGACTATCTGTGTAATAAATTATGAATGTTTTCATTTTCTACTGAGTTGCTGTTTAAATTTTAACTGATTGAACAAATACCATCTTAATATTCTATCTTAAGATTGAGGGGAAAAATATTTACCACTGGCATATTTTTTTGTAATTGCCTTCTTTTATATATACAGAGGGTGTGGGCAAATACATACCAACCAATATAAACAGAATGTTTCAAAGTCCAGCTCTCAAGCAGTCTTCAAAGTTATTACATGTATTAAGGTTTCAGTCTTTAATATTGAAAAAATATCATAGGATCACAGAATGGTTTGGGTTGGGAGGGACCTTAAAGATCATCTAATTCCAACCCCACTGCCATGGGCAGGGACACCTTCCACTAGACCAGGTTGCTCAAAGCCTCATCCAGCCTGGCCTTGAACACTTCTAGGGATGGGGCATCCACAGCTTCCTCATGTAATATTTGAGTAAATGTCTCAAATATAAAAGATAACTCCACAAATATAACCTGGTTTAGTTTCATATGTGAAATATTGCTGTGTTCTTGGATTCTAGTTTTTAGTACCTATTGAAATACAGATCTCATACTGGGGGGTGGGTGGAGGAAAGAACATGATTGGCTCTAAATGACTTTGGTATTGTGTGTATTTAAGAATGGTATGACTTTTCTATTTACTGTTGTTACAAACTCTCAGCCTTTTTCTTCTTGAATAAATTTTATTTACTAGCAGCTCTTTACCAACAACTGTTCTCTCAGTTTAGGCAGGCCAGCAAGTGGGAAAAATAATGCAATAGTAGGCTCACAGACCCTAGCTTCTCATGCCCATCAACTGCAGTCTTCAAGGATAAGTTGCATGCACCTTTGAAAGATGATGTGTTTTATCTCTTCTGACTGCTGCTGAGAGTATCCAGCATTCAAGTGAATGACGAGACCATTGCTGAGCTGTTCCGGGTCTTTTTCTTGGGAAGGAGCAAGGAAATGCTAGTTCATGTGGCTGCTGCTTTTTCAAAACCTTTTCTCAGGCAGGATAGAAGAACCTCAAGTTTAAAGCAATTATGAAGGATAAGACTATTATTTAACCTTTTGGAGAGTCAAGAATTTTCCTAATCCTGAAAACATCCCAAATGTCAATCTGCAGTGAAACATCTGCTTGCAGACAGTGCTCAAAGGCTGAAGTGCCATCTGCTTGCAACTTCTTTCTTCAATTGTCTCTGAATTGAAGAGGCATACTTAATTACACTGCTGAAATGCATGCATGGCTCAAGGAAAGGTGCTACAGTTTGTTTTTTCCAGAGACTTGGCCTGTCTGCAATACTTAGTTAACTATTTCCTGTCCTGAAGATCTTTTACTTAAACGTCAATACAGTGGGTATAGTTAAGAAAGCTTACTGAATTGGTGACTTCTGTGAAGCCAGACAGAATTACAAATGGTTTCTAAGATGTTGTTGTCCCATTTAGTCATGCCTGCTTTGATTGAAAGATTTTTTTTGTTTATATTTCCTCTATATGTAAAATTAAAATTTTATGAGGAAAGACATTTATTTAACTCTTGCTTTATTCCCTGTCCTTAAAAGCTGAGATGCTGCTCTTGTCACTTCCCTACTTCCACTGGAGATAGGATAAGGGTACCCCGTGCTTGTCATGTCCTTCAACTTCTATTTCCAGCCTCTAAGCAAAGTAAAACCAGACTTTTCTGGGTTTTCATGACTGATTCCATATGAAAATTCAGTTGCAGAATTCAAATGTCTCAGTGTGAAAAAAAAAGAAGCATTTATGACATAAAACTCTTGAAAGCATTTAGTTCTTCTCAGTGTGCTGAGATGTGCAGTCATCATATACATCACCTTTTACATTATAGCTGTTTATTCTCATCTCCTTTCTTCCACAGGCTCTTCAGAGTAACCTGAAGTATTCTCTGTTGCCAAGACGGCTGATCATCAGTAAAAGATTGTCTCAGTGTTTGCATCCAGCACTTCCTAGTGGGGTGCATTTAAAGGCACTAGAAACCTATGAAATAATCTTTAAAATTATTGGGACAAAATGGCTCGCCAAGGATTTATTCTTGTACAGGTAAACTTTTCTTTAAAGGTGTACACATTTCACAGTCCATTTTAATTAACTAAATTTTTTTTCTTAAAATTTTTTTCTTTTTCTTTTTTAAATAAGCTCTGGTTTGTTTCCTCTGCTGGCAAATGCAGCAATGTCAGTGAGGCCTGTTCTCCTTGGTTTGTATGAGAAATACTTTCTTCCTCTCCAAAAGTCCCTCCTGCCGGGTCTTCAAGCCTTTGTAATTGGACTGCTGCCTGGATTGGAAGAAGGATCAGAAATTTATGACAGGTGAGAACTAATATTAATTTAAGAGCAATATACAGTATTTTGCTTTCCTACGGAAGTCTCAGGAAATTTCTGTCAGATCTCAAGGTAGAAGGCTTGATAAAAGAGCTTCTAAAGGTGGAAGAATGGTGAGTCTCTAAAAGATCATAGAATCACAGAATGGTTTGGGTCAAAGGAACCTTAAAGACCATCCAGTTCCAACCCCCCTGCCATGGGCAGGGACACCTTCCACTAGACCAGGTTGCTCAAAGCCCCATCCAGCCTGGCCTTGAACGCTTCCAGGGAGGGGGCATCCATCACTTCTCAGGGCAAACTGTTCCAGTGCCTACCAGCCTCTCCATGAAGAACTTCTTCCTGATATCTAATCTAAACCTCCCCACTTTCAATTTAAACCCGTTACCCCTTGTCCTGTCACTACAGGCCCTTGTAAAAAGTCCCCCCCAGCTTCCTTGTAGCCCCTTCAGGTACTGGAAGGTGCTATAAGGTCTCCCCGGAGCCTTCTCTTCTCCAGGCTGAACAAGCCCAACTCTCTCAGCCTGTCCCCATAGCAGAGGTGCTCCAGCCCTCAGAGCATCTTCATGGCCTCCTCTGGACTCGCAACAAATAGTGCTGAAGTAGAAAAATCCTTTCCTTTTTCATTTTCAGCTCAGGAGGATAAGAGTAGAGAAGAGGAAAAGGAGGGTTAAAAATAGATGTGCTGAGAGAAAGGAATAAAAAATATTTCTTAAAGCTTCTCTGAACTCCTAAATAATTAACCTGACCCCGGAAACCACTGCTCTGTCGATAAATTGAATTTAAATATTGTAACACGAGACAGCAGCTGAATTCTTTCCAGTCTTTCTATACCAATACTTACCCTCATGTTTGAAAATAGGAGGTAGAAGCAACTTTTATAAAATCTGTTATGGAAAAAAGTCTCTCTCTCTCTCGGGTGCCCCTGGCAGTAATGACAATGATGTTCAGTACGATAAAGTCAGGATCAGGAAGTGTGCTGAGAAGAGCAGCTCAGCGCCCATTTGTGTAGTGGTTTTACTTCAGTTACCAGAACTGTTTTGTAAGATCTTATAAGAATGCAACCACTGTAGGTTTCATCCAAATGTTTCTTTGCTTAAACAGTCAGTAAACACTGCCTTGGTAATGTACTTCCTTCTGTATTACCGGTCTGGATGTGTTGGCTGTTCTCTTTGCCCTTTTTGATCCTTAAATAGTAGTGTGTACATTAAAAAAAAAACCACCCCGAGATATGCTAGGCAGCATAGATTACAGTTGATAAGCAAAATACTTCTATGTCTAATGCCTCTTTTTGAAAACAAGTATTAAATTGAAGGTTCATATCAGTTGTTGGAGCAGGTAAGAGTAGATTGCATGTGTTCCCAACTTGGTGAGTAGCATTCAGTTGACAGTTCCAGGATATCAGATTTATGGACAAGAACATACCTCTTGTACATCTACTGTAGAAACATGGATTTTAGTATGTGCTTTTTGTTGGGGAGGTTTATAAGCGATGCTGTGTAGATTTCTCTTTCCTACAGCACTAGTTGCTGGAGACTTGGGGGAGAAATGGAACTCGAAACTAAATCTGTCTATCTGAAGCCTTTTTAGGGAGACTGATCTTATTTGGAAGCTGACTAAATTTGAAGTAGTGAGTTAATTCAACAGCGTTAGGTTAACAGTTGGACTTGGTGATCTTAATGGTCTTTTCCACCCTAAAAGATTCTATAGGAACTGCAGATTCATTTCCAAGATCTGACTTCTGGTTTTATACCCTTTTTTCCCCTATTCTTGATGACATTGTTTTTGTCTTTGCCCCAAAACAGGGTCACAGGCAGAAACCAACTGTGTATTTCACTGTGAAAGATTTATGCTAAAATTAATTTAGTGTTATTTTATGGAATACAAAAATTACACGAGAAAGTAAGAAGAGTTTACTCAGTGTAATGATTATGGTGCAAGATACCTTGTCACAGGATGTGTTAGATTAATTTTAAATTCAGCTTCATAAGACATTCTCCACCAAACATTTTCAGAATCTGCGACGTTGAAGACTAATACTAATACATCCGCTGCTGTTCTGAAAGTGGCAGAAGTGCTGGCTACAGTTGTGCTTCACCCTAGAATCTATTTCCTTCTTAAACTCACACACACGCTTGAGTTTTCACACAAGCACACAGAGAAAACTGTAAAGAAAAAATGGTTTGAGGGCTACTTTATAAAGAAATGGAAAATAACATCAGATGGCAAGGGGGTTTGTCCCTTGTCTGTGCTGGACTTCTTCCTCTTTTCTCACTTCTACATTCCTCATGTGAGGTTTTAAGTCCTACATTATAGTAAAATACTGGCATACTACAGAGTTGCCAAAGCAGAGAATGTACCTTCAGTCATAGGATGCCCAATGTGCTTGCCTTTAAGCTAATTTCACTGTGCTCATCCTGTGTGCAGTAACTGGCAGCGTGTCATTTTGTCTCATGGGCTTTTTTCACTCAGTGGCTTACAAACTGAGCCCATTGATTTGTAAGTGCAAATATAGGATATCTTCCAGTTCCCAGACTAATAAAATCGGCTTTCAGAGTCTAGCATCAGCTTAAATGGCTTCCAGTTCAGCATTGCACACTTCTCACCATAAATATTTTGCAATCAGAGCTCCTGCAGTAATTTGGTCAGAGCTTAATGTTTGCAGATAATTACTGGCAAAGTTTCCAAAGTATGCACAGAGTATTTCAGTGAGTGTGCACAGTGGAAAAGGATTGAGAGTGTTTTGGTTGTTTTCATACAGTCAGATGCTGGTCATCTTCATGTGAAAATGGCAATAGTGATAATACAAAGACCAGGAAATTAAATAAACAATTCCGACTGCTATACTATATACTGTATAATTGCTTTTTTATGGTATAAATCTGAACTAACAGAGATCTATTTTCTCATGTCAAATATATTTCTGTACAGAACAGATGCTCTGCTCGTGAAGCTGTCCCTGTTGATGGGCCAAGAAATGTTCTATGGAGCACTCTGGGGCAGTGTCCTGGTCAGCCCATCCATCAGGCTGCCGGCTTCTCTTTTTGTTGTCAGTCATATCAACAGAGAGCTGTCTGGAAAACAGCAGAAATACATGCTTGGCATTGATTATAAGCTCACAGTAAGTTCATTACGCTCCTTGTAGAACACACTTACCTACCAAAATACCTGCATACTAGCAGGTTGTGCCTTCTCTGTATTCAATTAGAATGACACGGTCTTAAAAATATTTTGGACAGAGAGAAAAAGAGACTGATGGAATCGCTTTACACGGTTACTTCATGGGAGCATCTTCCCTGAAATATAGCAGAGAATCTCCCATACCGATTTTGGTTAGCATACAGAATACAAGCCTCCTGAAGGTTCTAAGCAGTTTAGGTTATCACTACTGCATACAGCCTTAACAGACTCTCTCTGGTTCAAATCAGAAGATAAACCTGACATCTTTTCTCTGCTTGTTCTGAATTTGCATTTAAGGCTGAAGACCAGCTTTTCTATAATACAGTATATACAATGTTCATTATGGATTTCTCGAAGTGTTTGCGGTCCTCTAAGACAATTCTGAAACTCAGTATCTTTTTATTTTTTCAGTGAAATGGAACTCTTCAGTAGGTAGTAATTTACATTAAACTTGAGTGATGGAATAACTATTGCTAGTTAGAGTAATTTGGCATCTCCATTTTGTAAGGCTTCACATTCTGTCTGATAACTGGTGGTGCCACACTGTCCCGTTCTGTATTGTTATAAATCCAAGTTATTTTGTAAGTAGTAATGATTCTGTTAATATTATTCCGCAAAACTATTTTTAACTCATTTTGGTGGCAGGATTTAAATGGCTGAGTAATTATTCTCTTATTTAAAAATATGTTATTCACATGTAACCAAGTTTGCTTTCTTTCATTCTTGTGATTATTAACACTGGTCATAGTTCAAAAGTTATCATGAAGTTAAAACACCATTGTGCTTTCTTTTCCTTGTACAGATAAAGTCTTTGTGTGTGTCAGTATTGGATTCAAATGTCCTTGTGCAAAGAAACACTCTAGAAGTGATTCTCTTCTTCTTCCCATTTTATACAGCTTTGGTAAGAGCACTGTTTTGGTATTGTTGCATGAAGGTGTCTCCTGTGAAACCAGTCCAGCTCCTATCTCTGTTATTGCCAAACATCTGAATTCTGTACCTTCAAAATCAATGAACGGATTTTGCAGTTCCCTCATCAATTTATTTAAATAATAAATTATTATTAGAGGAGAGACTGCTGCTTCTGAAACTCCTTACAGCTTCAAATGAAGATGTGCTTTCACAGTGAATATGGCATGATGTTTGGAATGTGCTTGAAGTATTCAGGCCTGAGAAACTGCATATGGAAAAATATCCAGCTCCTTTTTCAAGTAGGATTTTGGCTGTGCTAAACTAAGATATTTCTGTTTAAGAGTAGGAAAGAAAATGTTACTTGGAACAAGACCCATCATTTCTGAACTTACCTAGTAGGATAGTCAGTGTTTTGAAAGTAGCAAGTAATTTTAAGTCTTAAGGCATAATATAATGAAGTCTGTAATTACTATATACTATAAAAAATAAAT
>NW_010236667.1:0-23929 GCF_000690775.1 Eurypyga helias
TGTGAGAGCGGCTTCATAGTATTTTTTTTTGCTAGCCGGGGTCAAACCACGACACTTGTGAATGCGCGCCAAGTCTAGTTCAGTTCAGTAACCATAGGATCTATTTCACACTTATATAAAAGTTTGATGTGTTGCTCAATGAGACATCTGTGTTTACCTTCATTCATGCCTAAGTTTTTGGTACCCCTAATCTCTTTATCAGACTATTGTCTCACTCAGTTTGACATTTAGCCATGCATCCTCGTTCTGCTTTTCCTGGTGGTTGCCTTTCTGTGACACTGTAAATTACCTACACATAACCCAAGCCGCTTAATGATAATTGTATTTTTTCCTGGATAGCAGCAGTTTCTCTCTGCACTGAGAATAGAAGTTGGGTGGTATCAGCAGTTATTTTTGCCACTGTATGCAAAATGATGCAAGAGAAAGTGCTTGTCATGCTTCGGAAAGCTTCGTTTCTACATCAGAGTTTAGAATGGGGAAATATAGCTGAATGTGGGTAGATGTAATTTATACCCCGTCCGAGTATAATGAGACATACAGAGTGTTCAGCTGGAGGGCTATCTTACATGTGCTATAATGTGGTAGTACTGCTTAACAGGGTGACTGATAAAAGCATTGACTCCATCGCCAGAATCAGATGCAAGGCTTCAGTACGTTCCTTTCGTCAGATAACTTTTCATTAGCAGTTTATGTGTGTTGGAAATTTTTCTTAGGAGATGGATTACTAGAAAACCAAAATGTAGCGTGCACCTGCAATAACTGGTGTGTGGTTTCGTGAGGGCTTTCTAGCTCAAGGGTCCTGCAGTGACAAGGTGGAGCTGCTGTGGAGTTTGCCACTTTGGTCATATATTTGACCTTAACCATCTTGTTGGGAAACCTGATTATCACTACTCAGAAAGTGCCTTACACATTGGAGGTTTTTTAGGCTTCCTTACTTTCTGGGTCAGTTCTAGCAAACTCCTTTATTGTTTTAAGCTGAATTTGTGAAAGGGAACATACTTACTATAGCAAGAGCCCTTTCTAATGACAAGCCAGCACACTGTAATAGGATTAATAGGTTGTGCTGGATTTGTAATCCTCACTCTTTGCACACTGCTGTTATTGGTGTAAAAGTATCCTGGGGGCCAGGCTGGCTATAAGGACTTTGACCCCATCACCAGAGGATTCAAGTCGAACTAGATTTTTCCTTCAAATGGCCAATTAGATAGTTTGGTGCTTTTTGTTTAGATTGCTCAACTAGGATGTGGGAGATGTTGAATCATATCCCTTCCCTATCTAAAGGGATTATGAACCCAGATTTGCTACTTTACAGGAAAGTCCACCAACTCCTAAGGCTAATCTCAGCCAAGATGTTTTACAATCCTCCCTCTTAAAGTGAACCATTTTTTGTCAGAAGGTCAGGAGTCCTTGTGCCACCATGGTGGGTTGACCTGGTTTCCAGGCGATGTTTCCTTAAACACGTAGTACAAGAAATTTGGCCCTTGGTCATAAATAGAAAGTGATTCCCGTGGAGCACTCTGACCTCAGAGCTGTTGGGTAAGCCTGGGCAGGGGTGAGAGCCTCGCTTCCTCCGTGGGCTGCCTGTTGGGGAGGAAGAGTTGGTCTGAATGGTAAAACCCCAGAGGGTTGGGTGTTAGATCCTCCCCAGCAAAGGGTCCTGGCTGTCTGGGAGAGATGCCTGCTTTCTGAGGGGGAAAAGTTCCTCTCCCTAGAGTTTCTCACCGGCTGGTGCAAGAGCTACTCATGCAACATGCCAACTCTTGCTTACCCCTTCCTCTGTGGGGGCTCTGCCCATGCCTGGCAGGGGAACACCACGGCTCTGCCTGCCCCGGTTGGGTGCTGCTCGCTGTAAAGTCCCGTGGTATTGCTCGTCCCCAACACAGAATGTACTCCGTTTCCCCTGCTGATGTTAAAAATACATGTGAAACCAAAAGTTAAAACTAAAAAACAGAAGCAGTCTAGCTGAACCACTCTGATCTGAAAACTCCCTGGCTCTTCCCTGCGCCTGAAACTACATGTGACAACAGCAGTTCTGGTGTGGAGAGAGAACACGTTGGGTATCTCCCTTTGTACTTCAGCTCTGCAGCATCAAGCTGCTCCCTGCTGCTCTTACTTTCATCTTCTTCATTGTTGCTCAATGCTCAAATCTTGGGATTTCTCTGATTTTTCTGACACTGCATGTCTGGACTTGTCAGGATGAGATGCTTAGACTTTGAAAAATGTGTCTGTGTGAATGCAGCAAGTCTATTCTCTCTGTTCCTTGTGAGTACAGTGACCGTTGGTAAACATGAGCAGGGAGCAAAGACTGGTGAGAGCTACAGGCACTTTTAAGAAAGAATAAATTAAACTTTTCTGGTTTATTTCACAGTATTTTCGTTACGTGTTTGTAGTAGTCTATCCAAAATTTCTGGTGTGAAGTTGCAAATTCTACACGTTTTGTAAAATAGCTATTTTTTTTTAAAGGAATTTGAAAAAGTCATATAGAAGACGTTCCTTGGAGACATGTGCTATGTCTCCCATTCAGCCTGCGTGCCATGTGCCTATTTAGTAAAATCTGCTGCTTTCTGCCTGACATTTAGCATGTGGTTCCACAACGGTTACGAGCTGATAGCAACGTAGGAAGGATGCTACCAAAAAGTGTGTCACTGCCAGTCTGTAGCCCAACTTCTGCCACAAGTCACTTTTTCTCACCACATCCCATGTGTGTCAGTGCTGACATTTGAGCTGTGGTGTCAGACTGGGGAGAGGATCCAGTTGGAAACTAACCCACCAAAGGAATTTAATAAAAGCCAGTTTTTAGTGGGATCTGTTCTGTGATCTGAGTCGCTGTGTGTCTGCCCCGACACTTGTGTCAGTATGATGGATCCAGCTGCAACACCTGACTCCTAGGACTGTACCAATAACAAATAATAAAAATCACTGTGGTTTTGTGTTGAACAAGAAAAATGTTTTACCTCATCTCCAAATAACATTCACCTCTCCCAAGCAGCATGTAACTCTTGAAACCGGATTAAAAAAAAAGAGAAATTTTAAGACACGTTCATCACTTTTTAGTCACAAAGCTAGTAGGTAATTTCAATTTGAATTCATAAGGACTCCTCACCTGCCTACAGCTCCAGATTATGCTTTGAATGTATTAGCTATTCCCTGAATGGTCTTTTTGGCCAGCCCTACCCCTTGCTCACAGAAAGCCACTACGAGTGGTTTATACGGTTGTAACAGCGTTGATTTTGACAGGACTCCTCTTGCCTGATGGAAGACAGTCAAGCTGAAGAGTTTTGCAGCCACAGACCACTGTCAGCACTGCTTTGCCATCCGAACAGGTAAGTCTGCAGCTGACAGTTTTTCTAGTAAACAATGCAATGGGGTTGCAAGACCCTTCCAACCACAAATTTCCAGAGCTCCTAACCCTGTGAAGCAAAGCTTTTGAAAGGCATGTTGGCGTGTGGACAGATGGTGTAGTCAGAACTTCCACGGTTCTTGGGTCTACCGAGAGCCTCCGCAGAATCAGAAGCTTGCAAACAGTCAGCAAAACAAGGCTGCCACTTTCTGGCTCCTGACGCTGGTAAGAAATGTGTGGGAGGCTCCTTCAGTATCTCCAGAATTCCATTACTTTTTGTTTTACGTTTCATAGCTTCCTTATTGTGCCCATATTGAGCAAATTCTTGTATATTGTTTTAGAGAACTGGACACAGGGGTAAAATAATAACGCACTGCTCAAAAGGGAGAGATCAATGTCACACGGAGGGAAAGCTGTTTTAAAAAACCTTACCAGTGGTATGGTAAAGTTACTGTAGGAGAGTGACTTCAATGGCAGCATTTCCACTGAATTCCTAACGAACCTGGCACTGTCTTGTGTGTATGAGAAAAGACAGACAAATGGATGAAGTGGGAAATGATTTCGACCATCCCTCCTACTTCCCCTGTACAATTTGTTCTGTCTCTTTTGAGCCTCAGCTCCTTCTCATCACGCTTTAAGTAAACCTTTCTAAAAGTAATGCCGTTAGAACAGAAGCTAGCAGAGTAAGAAATTTGTCTAATTTTTTACACTACCACAGGAAGAAAAGGAGTCAGATCATATCAGAAAAGGAGGAACTACTGGTTCCAAGCATTAGATAACATCTGCTTGAAATCCTTTGCTTACCTTTCACATGGGACAGTCCATTGCCAGGGGACAGAGTCACTCTGCCTGTTCTGCCACTTCTTCCTTTGAGTTAGCCCCTGAAGCACAGGGAATCTTGACATAGCCTGGAGTAACAAGAGTAGCATAATGATTAAGTGTCACAAAGTACACGATGGGACCATGACATTTCGTGATTCCAAAATGAAGTCCCAGGTTTTCTGGAGTGACAAGCTTTTTGCTTTGAAATAAATTTCTGTGGCCACTTGCCAGAAGTGATACCTTTTCTTCAAAGATTTTGAAATAGATTTTCTTTTTTTAATTTGAAAAAATTGTTATAACACATTTAATTTGTTCAATAAGGGCCTCTTCCTGAAGAGCTCCTCCTGACATCTGTAGGAACTGTAATTCCACAGTGCAATGTCTCTTGGTACTCCTGAAGTTTACTATTAATTCCCTATGGATGCATATACTTTTTGCATCCTCAGAGAAGTAGAAATGACAGTCTACAGTGGTTTATTTTTTCTGCTGAAATTAGGCATATTTGAAGAGGTGGCTATTTAGAAACTTACTGTATATTAGGTGACATGTAACTGGTTGTTACAGGGGGGCATTGGCTCATGATGTCCCTTGCTCTGTGAGGATGGAGGGTGTTGAGGATGGAGGGTGTCTGTGCCCCAGGGCCAGGGACTGCCTGTGTAATGCCGCAGGGCCTGGTTGGCACTGAGTGTGGCCACAAAACAGATAATTAAGGAGCCACAGTGAGAGGTTTTCTGAATCACACCTCATCTGGAATGTTGTCCCCAGTGACGTGGCTGTCCTCTTCCAGATGTGGAAAAGGAGCGTAATTTCTTCAGCTGTACTACCGTACCTATATGATAGGCAGTGTTTGTATTATGATGTAATATAGTCGTCTGTACTGTATGTCAGCTCTATGGACAGTGGGAGGAGTGAGGGGAGCAGGAGCTGGCCAGCCATCCGGGGGCATTCCCACCCTTGGGGTTCAAGCTCCCTCGAGCTGATTTGCAGTGGAAAACTCAACATGGTGTTGTACAGACCCAGAGCGAGGAGGACTGTGCTCCTCTTCCGGCTGAGGGACAGGCAGCGATTATGATCATGCTCCACTTTGTAGAGGACAAGCCCTGGTAGAGGGATATTCTCCAATGTAAATTTTAGCCTTGGCTCTGAAAGGAGCCATGTGACGGCCTCAGGCACTTCACGTGGCCTGGAAATTTTTCTTGCGTGTTCACCAAAGGGTCACATTGTGAATGCTAACTTGAGGTATTTCAGTGTCTCTGTTTGCATTTCCGTATCTCCAGCTCCTTTCACAGTGTTATCTTAGATGTGGAAGATCTGCAAATTGGCGCTTAGCCCCGTGTTTCTGGGTGACCCTGTGGACACTGGTGGGGATGCTACACCCACGCAGCTGTGAAACAGGTGAGGATGTCTGCAGGATTGGTGTCCTGCTACGACAAAGGTTTTTTTAGGTATGCTGTCTGAAGCCTTCAGCTTCAGCACCCACAGCTCAGCACACGTGGAGCCAGTAGTTACCTTTCTCTCAGGCAGAATTTTAGGCAACGTGGCAAGAATATGTTAAATGTTTCCTGAAAATAAATGACAGATTTACAGACAGAGCAAGGGAGCACCAGGAGAAGACGACATGTGATATCCTGGCATAAAACATCATACTTAGGCATAGTAAATAGTTGGATTTACGTAAATAATGTAGTCTTATCCTATTACAAATAACCATGGTTTGCGTCATTTCTCTCTGTTGACTTCTAACTTTCCAGTCTTCTGCATTTATTCATTACAGTTAGTTTACACTACCGATAGATCTAATTTTTGACAATTCATACCATGTAGGTACCACTTTTCCGAACTAAATAACAGTACCCACAAAATTTAGCTTTTACGCTTAGTGCTCTTACCATTGAGCTACAACAGAAGGTTGGGGTTATTGTTGTTGGCAGTTTTTTCTTGCGTGATGTTTTGGGTTTTTTTAATTATGGTTTTGTAAGGGACTGAGCAGATGAGAAAGTTAAGTCTGGTTTAAATTTTGAGGTTGAAATTTCAGAATTTCCACTCGACATGCAGCAGGACGTTTATAGTATGTTTTGAGCAGAGGATCAGGGATTTCATTCACAACTGTATTTGAATTTAGAAAGTGAAACTGTATAAATACGGATTATCACATTGTAAATTGTTGAAAAATCTATTTCTACATGTAGATTTCTTAAAGATTACAGGAGAAAGGATCTTCTTGCATAGGTACCTTTTGTACCGAGGGATTTTTGCCACTTCAAGAAGTGTTCAAGAAGAGTTCAAGAAGATTGGGAGGAGGCCAACAAAATCCATTTTGTTGATATTCCCCACATTGCAAAACTATTTCAGCTACGAGTGCTATAATAGCAGTGCTGGTAACTGTTTTGCTGGGAATGCTGATTGAAAAGGATAACACAACTGGGATAAACAGACGTGTCTCAACAAAGGAAGAGATTAGAAGTAAATTGAAATCTCGCCTATTGGTGGCTAACTCCTCGTCCGTGATTTCACCTCTTTTCCTTACTGTTTTTCCAGTTAGTAACTCCAGAAATGAAACTACAGAGCTATGACAGTGTTTTGGATCCCCGCGACCCAACAGATAGATAGGCTCTGACAATAGACCTGAAGAAATTACTGCCTCCACAGTTATGAATGTACTGCCAGTTACTGCTTGGATTGTCTTTTTGAACACTTTGGGACGATCATAAGTCATCTTGGATCTCAAGTGTGTCATCATTTTTCTGCCCCTTCTGCTTCAAAGTCCAAGATACAGTGAGTCTGGAGTTTTTCCAGATAATTTCTGGATTACTGTGGGGCAAAGTGTGTCCATGAACTTTGGAGGGACTGGTACATGGAAGCACGGCCCTGGTAGGAAGTATTCTCAGTTTCAGACCTCTCAGATGAGGATAATAACATACATATGAAGAAAAGCAAATTTGGTCCCTGCAGTTAAGAAGGTGGGGAGAGGAAGTGACCCAGGCAGTATTATGTGGTTGGCTGCAATAGTATGCAAAGCTCTCAGGAAAAATTTGAATGAAAGGACAGACAGAGGTTGGGAGGTGAACAGGATAAAATGAAATATGACTTACAATTTTGGATGGTGTCAGCCCAGTAGGGTCTTTGAGAACCTATTTCCTACACAAAGGAAACATGTTTCCTTCCTAGGAATTTCAATTAAGCCTTTTCATGGAGTCTTGTGGGATGCAGTGATGAGGGAGCTGTGAGAAAATAGGGATTAGGCATGCACAGAGCTGGCTAAAAAGGACAGAGCACTGCTGAGCGTTAATAAGTATGTGGCGGGGAAGGAATTAATGAGCTGGGTGGTGTGATGGCAGCAAATGTACTAGATGGAGATAACTGTGGAACGGAAGAACCCTGATGTCTAAGGTGGATGTGCTTCTAATGTGGTCTCAGAGTGGTCTGGTGAGGTATATCCAGCAGAAGAGAGGGAAACTTACTGCCCTGATTCAAAGGTGCTTGTGAGATTTCATTTAAATTTTGCTCACGCATCTGTTTGCCTGTGTTAAACAAAGGTGGACTGAGACTGAAGGGTGCCCAGAGTGGTCCGAGGGATGGAGAGCTTTGTGCTGGGAAGGAGCTGGGAAGTGGATGCTGTGTTTAGTCTACCAAAACAAAGCCTCAGAGGGGACAAAGACTGCTTCCTATCAGCAGTATAAATACCAGAGAGGACACCAGTGAACATAGGGTACTAACGTAGCTGTGGACAAAAGTGTGTGTTTCAAATGAAGAAGTGCTTCCTAGACATGAAACAAATTTCCTGACCAGAAAAGATTTTGCAATGGGATTGGTCAAGCACTGGCACAGGTACCCAGAGGCTTTGAATCTCCATCCTTGGAGGTATGCCCACCTTGACTGGATGAGACACTGAGCAACTTGATCCCACTTTGAACTGGATGTTTAAGTAAGGAGGTGGCCTAGATGACCTCCAGATGTGCCTTCCACCTGAATGATCCCATGCTCCATTAGAACGAAGAAGCTCCCAGGCACTATTCACAGCACATTAATGAGAAGCAAAAGGAAAGAAAGGAAGATCCCTCAAAACCCAGAATGCTTTTAAGGCAAACCTTTACAACAGGATTACTTTGTCCAGGTAGGTGCTAGGCAGGGAAGAGACCTGAGGACCAGGGCGTTCTTTCCAGGCTGCGAGCCGTGCAGGGAAGACATGCAGGGACAAGACAGAACTTGTCTTGCCTTCTCTTTTAGTATTTGGATCTCACAGCTTAGCAGCAGCAACAATGCTTTCTCAGCATTTTTTGACACAGAGAAACTTGGCAAATTATTTATTGGTTGTCTTTATCACTCATTTCCTCAATATAGTTTTCACAAGGATCAGGGTATGTTGCAGGAGAGCTCAAAATGACCAAGTAATGAAAAAAAGAGGTGCTGAGACTTGGGAAAATTTGTGGTTTTTCAATGAAAAGGTTATAGATGAGGCAGAATGAGGACATAGGAAAGGAGTGGGGGGAAAAGGAAAGAATCGAAAAAGAATCAAAGGGAAGAAGGAGAAAGAGGAGGCCAGAAGTCCAGATTTGCTGAAGAGATTTGCAAAATTTAATTTCGTTGGCAAGTCCAGTGGTACAACCTCCCCTAAATAATTTAGAAAGTGAAATGAAGTGAGGAAGAAAAATTGACCTGGCTTTTGTTTTTGAATCATGGAGTTATAGAGCTTGCAGAAGATGGGGCACTAGCCTGGGCAGAGTAAGCAGCAACAATTTTGACTCAGCTCTCTCTTCTTAACTCCTTGTCTTCCCCAGTGAGCCTATGTGAGTTGGTAGGACCATCTCTAGGGGAAAGAGGCAATTGATTCATCAGGCTTATCCATCCTTGGGACTAGCGGGAAAGATCCCTTTCTTGTTTGTAACTTGGCTTTCTGCTGAAGTCATTCCGCTGAAATAAATGCAGGCAAATTGGCTTTTAGTCCAGTAGACTTACTACTAACACAGAAACACACATTCAAGGACCAGGCCGATACTTTACTGAACTCCACAGAAATTTTATAATTGGATGTCCAGGAAAGCATCTTTTAAAAAAATATTTTGTGAAAGGAAAAATTTCCTGTGTGTTTGATAATCTTTAGATTGAGCTACAACTGTTGTTTCTGATGCTAAGGAGATACACAATGACTTGTGTCATTTAAAGTGACTAAGGCTCAGCTTGCCCTAAGCCATGTATCCAAAATACAAGTATAAGCCTTCACTGAGTCATGATGCATTTCTCCTGGTATGGCCAATGGGGTGAACCCTAAAATGCTGCAAATCTTGGTGCCTATATATCAACGATGTGCAAGACAGCTATATATACAAGACATGCAAGACACGTATAATTCTGTATCCTCCCCTGAGAACATGAATGCTCTGCTTCAGCCTTGCATGAGACCCAGGGCATGGCTTTCTGTCTCCTGGCACCCTGCAGTCTTCTGCCCCTCTGGTGACCGTCTCCATTGTATGGGTGGTGCAGTGACCCACGTCACTTGCAGGACACACACCAGTATCGCTGCTCTCAGCCCTCGTTGTGAGCTCTGCACGCATAATATATGTGTGGGGCCAGGTACAGGGGGGCTGCTTGCTGAGGTGGCAGATGCCTTGCTTCCCAGCACAGCCATGGGCAAGGACACAGGTCTGAGCATTGAAACAAAAGTCTTCCCAGGAAAGAATGTTTGAAACGTCTGGAAATGCCCTGTATTCATAGCCCAGAGGCAGACAGTGTTACATGGGCTGGCATCTCTGCAGTGACTCACAGACCCAGGGCAGTTACGCATATGCTGAAGGAAGACACGTCATTCTGGGGAAGGCATCAGGCACTTTTGATTCAGTTGCCTGATGCCCGAGGTCACGGGAATAGAGAAGTAGGGAAGCTTGGCAGCTGGACACTGCAAGAGAGGACAAGTGAAAACCGAAATGTGTCCGTGCTTGTACAGAAGAGGAATTCATAAATGCTTTCTTCCACTTCTCACACATTTGTTTCCTTTTTCCACTGTGGTCAACACAGAGTATCTGTCTCAAAAGCAAGAACCTCAATCAGCTGCAGATGTTCGCCTCTGATAACGTCCTTACGTTGCACACATTTCCTGTCAGGACATGTTGTCTTTCTCACCGCAGTTATAGTTAGTAGGATTGATACTCTGAGTGGCTAAAATCTTGCTTTGCATCCTCTTCTGAACCCTGCAGTCTTTGAGGATCACCTCTTGAATACATCCTTGCTACTACCCCTTCCAATATCTCATTTCAGCTTTAGGAGCGCTCAGTTGCATGTGGTCTCTGGATCTATCTCCTGCAGTTTGGTTTCTGCGTCTAACCTGTGCTTTGGATCCCAAAGACATTCCCTTATCTGATCCACTTTTCCCAGGTGGACTGGCTGTCCTTCTCCACTCCTGAGCCCTCTGGCTGTGGCTTGTCTGTCTTAGCAGAGGATGCAACGTAACGTAAAGACAGTGCTGCTGCAGCGCACCTCAAAACCAATGAAAGGAAAGCTGTCCTAGCTCCGACACGCCAAGGGCTCCTTTGCAGGGGCTTGAATCCAGTGCTGGACCTGACTACCACTGCCCTGCAAAGACCACTGCCACCTCCGAGGTAAGGGTCACGGCTGGTGCATAGTCCCTCTGTAGAGAAAGGGGTTTGGTCTGAATTTGGTGTGTGTGTAAGCATCAAAGGGGGGAGTACCTGGGGATCAGGTTTGAAGTGAGCCCACAGTGATAGAGGGAAGTTTTGTCCAAGCACTATAAAAAAAGTCAGCCATTGGCAGCATCACCAGCTTCATGTGGGCTGCACCGTGGGTGGGTCTCAGGGACCTCAGACACATCTAACATGCAGGGATAATTGCTACAGATGGCAGTTGTGTTCCTGACGTGCATTCACTGTGAGGAGAGGTCAGCATTTCTTTGGGAGAAGGAACTGAATAAAAAAAGTCAATCAATGGCAGGCTGTGTCTCTACTAGTGAAAAGGCCAGAGGCTGACACAGGATGTCCCTTAGGCAAGGACAGTTAGGCATACATGGCCCCACTTCAGGCTAAGGCAAATACCACTCTCCAAAACACTTTTCTGGCAAGGTTTGGATGTTACAATCAATCAACAACCACTCCTAATAGGCAGTTAGTGAGCATCCACCGTGTTTTGGAAGGTGAGATGAGCTTCAGCGCCTGAGAAGGGTTTTAGTCACACTTAATTCGCTAACAAAGTTGCAGCATTAGATATTTGGTAAATTTCTGGCACCTAAATTAGGACAAGCAAATCCTGGAGAAGCTGCCTAAGAAATGAGAAAGGCTGGGCCTGAAGTTATTGAGCTGATCTCCTGCTTGAGCGATAACTTGATTTGTTTGGCTCCTACCTTGTAATCACCCCAAACCAGACCTGTATTTACCACCTTTGTCGTGCACTGCCACAGCCTGCCTTTGTTTTTCTGACCAGTTGTGCCAAATACAGCTGTGGCACTTCACAGCAGCCAAAGGTTGCAAGCATAGCAAGGATTAGCCCACGCCAAGGCACAGCCCACATTTGTAACCCAGTGCTGGGACGTGCCCTTCTTATGTGACCCCGCAGAGACCTGGTCACATCACCTAAAGTGCCAGAAGCATCCTCTGTTGTGTTGTCCCATGCTTGCATTGGAGAAGCCAAAGCATTGTTGGAGAAACACCAGTGGTCCGTGGTAGGTTGGCCTTTTCTTCTCCCTTGACCAGTTCTTGGGCGAAGGGCTGCTGGCGATCATGGGTGTGGGGCAGTCTCTCTGCACAAGAAAGCAAGGGAGAGTGTGGAGCTTGAAATGTCGGGAACATCTAGCTGCACAGGACTTTTTTTCAGGAGAGTCCTGTCAGTCTGAGAAGATGCATACTGAACAAGCTTGTTACCAAAATCTCCTTGTAGAAGGGGGTCAGTTGAGGGTGCACTGCCAGGTGTGGAAGTGTTGCAGCTGCTGTGTCGGAGTTTGCTGCCCTGATGTCTGGATGACAGGTATTATAATAGAAAAATCAGTTGCTTCAGTGTATTTACCTGGATTGTAAGCATAAGCTCAAGTAAGCACAGACTTCATAGGCTTGAGGTCAGGGAAGCTGGTGCTTCAGTTAGCCTCTGTTCAAGACAATTAAATGCACACAGAAGTTAAAACGCATGCCTAAGATCCATTGAAATTGAATCCATGCTTTAAATGTTTTCTTGATCCTGTTTAGTCCAGTTGCCATTTCATTTATTACCATATAAAATCATTCTCTCCAGCCTAAGATAGGTTTACAGCCTTGAAATGTAGGGACTGGGCTTTACACCTGAAATGCCTAAAAAATATCAAAATAGCTATTATAAACCCAAGTTATACAACTGGACATTGCAGCTCTACTACACACGGTGAAGGAACAATAGGGGGAAAAAAGTTAAAAAAATTAGGGGACTTGTTTTCCCTCCAGCTGGACTATATTCTTCTAAAAGCAATAATTTGCGTCAAAGTGATCTAAACAGCAAAGGAAATTAAATCTGTCATTTGTTGACATAGAATGCTGCTTGATAAGAATGCAGAACAGCTGTAAGCTAAATGAGCCACCTAATACTTAATTTTTCATGTTGTTCTTTTCACAGACTTCTCAATAGTGTTACTAGCCTATGGCTCTTGTCTGGGGATTCAATTGTTAGTGGTGGTAAATTATTTCTGCCATTTAAAAATGTATCTTTTCATATTTTCTTGAAAAAACAAGCAGGATAAACTGTAACTGGTAACTGCTTTTGGAATGTGAATTGCTTTCTAAGTCTTCTGAGAAAAGAAAACACAATTTCCAGGCCCCAGTCCTAGAAAAGCAAAACCGGAAACAAACTCACTTGCGTTTTACATGCACGTTTTTAGAGAACAAGTTTTGCTTATTATTCTTTCCACTTCATCTAGAAATACAAGTTAATGCATACTTCAAAAAGAAAATGAAAAAAAGAAGGCAAAACCTCTCCAAACATTTAAAACAAAACCTGTTCTCATTTTGGCCTGACTGCTTACATAGTATTAGAAAAGATGAGCTTGGCAAGTGAAGAAGCTAAAGTTTTCCCATTTTAAAACAATTTAACTTTCTTCCATTTTTGCTATCATTTCAGGCAAGTTTACAGGAACTATTTCCTCAACTTTCTCAGAATTGCTAAAACATGTCTCTCTGCCCCTCACTCTGCAAAAAGGACCTGCTTTGCACACTGCATTGACTGGACAAACATTTTCATTGACATCTCAAAGATGCAGGTGCCACTGTGCAAGTCAGCTAAGGAAATGCTCTCTTTACTATTGATCCAAAATGGAAAGAAAAATACCCTCCTTAGGATAAAATGGCAGTGGAAGTGCAGGCTGCTGCACCAGCCCAGGTGCCAGGGTGTGTGATGCTGCCGAAGGGGCTGTCAGGGGAGTATTCTGCCTATAGATTGGAAGAGTAAGAGGATCCTCACCTCTTTCCTGCCCCCTCTACTCAGCTTCCTCAGACAAACTCATCACCTTTCTACTCTATTCCTAGCCTCCTAAAGAAGAGAAGTCAATTAGCTAATACCATTTGTCTGCTTCTGTTGTGTACTGCAGGTGGTTTCACAGCATGAATCCTATCAGGAGAATACAACAGCAGCATTATCACCCTCACTCCATGCATTAAACAAGCATCCCCGAGAACAAGAGGCTAAGTACATAACAAATATTTGTTTCTTCCTACATTTGATTTACATGATTTAAGCCTCTGGGGTGTATTTAACTGTTTTTCAAACCCCTATGTATCAACACAAGGCTTAACAATTGCTTAATTATTATTATTGTTGTTATTATTATTAGTAGCAGTCCAGCCCACCTTAGGGACTTTGAGGATATTATGGCTCTAATAACTGTACCACCTGTACTAGAGCTCTTAATAAAGTACCGGGAGCTCATGAGGCTGTAAAGAAATGCTTGCCCTCGGCATGCTTGTAGTCATTCTTCCTGAAGATAAATTGCCTAAAGAGGAAAACACAAAGCAGATATAGGTTTACTATTTTATTTCAGTATAAAATGTGCGGGGAACATCACTGGCACAGCAAAGTTAAGCACCCTGTCAAGCAAACATAAGGACCTCAGGCCACTCTTCAACTGAGGAAACATCTTTGCTCCATCAGTCTAGTATATCTGGATTTTGCTCCATAAAATCTCAAATGTTTCTTTTTCTGCCATTCATGGTACTATTGCATGGTAAGGATTAATGAAAGGCATATCACTTTCACTAATTGAAAATTCATCAAGAAAAGTATAATTCTGCTCCTCAGCTGCATTCAGAGTCTTCTGTTTTGTGAGGGAATCTGGGATGCTCCATTCAGTAATGTTTTTAGTGTGTTTTGGAATTAGTAAATGAATAGGGAGAGCTTTTCAAAAGCATAGATAACAGCAATGGGGCCATCTCCCATGGGTGGTAGAACTGCTCTTGATTGAACTTCTGAAGCCAGGATGCCTCCTTTGCTCTTTTCTGGGCTGCTACCCAGGCTGATGTGGTGGTTCTGGGGATAAGAGCCCTGGTCTCTTCAGGCCACTCTCCTTGGCACAACCTCATAAACCTCACAGATGAGGAGGTGAGAGACTTGCCCAGGAATGTGGGTGATCAGCCCTCAGGAGCTGACTGGGAGCCTAAACTCACCTGGGTTTGTCCTTTTAGCACCTGAGCATTATGGCTTGCTGCTTCGCTCTTGTGCCCTTCAGCCGGTGTCCTTCCCCCATCAAACCACGGACTCGTTCTCCGGGCGCTGCTGCCATACTTAGGAAAGACCTCAAAGGATTGACCCTCACATCAAATTGTGCAATAAAAAACTAGAGCTGTTCGGGATATTTGGTATAACTTGGGTTCCCTGTCACCCTGTGACAGCCCAGCAGTCTCTGAGATGGTTTGTCAGTTTCTTCTTCCAGCCTGGCATGTTTTTCAGCGCGCATGAATAGCCACTTTGCATCAGTGAGCTTGTGATGACATGCTACATACATACTCTGCCTTGGGTGACAGAGAGGAACTACACAGGGACATGAATTTAAACTGCCTATCAAACTACAGTCTGTATAAAGATGTTCAAGGTGTTCTTTTTGGGTGTTTGTGGGTGGGTTTTTTTTGTTTGTGTGTGTTTGTGTGTGTGTTTTTTTGGTTTTGTGTGGTTTCTTTTTTTTTTAATGTCTCCTTGGTATTTTCCTGCCGTTTGTTTCAAGGTTTTGGGGATCAGTCTTGTACCTTTGGACCAAAGCAAAGGAATGGCAGTGCAAGTGACTCGGTAGACTGGTGAATAGTCTTTTTTTCTTAGATTGAATTTTGTTGTTCATTCAACCTAACAGAACGTCACCAACAACCAGGAAAGCACCGTGAGATACGGATTTCGGCTGAAACAGTGTCCATGTGTGCTTCATGCCTGTGCTGCTGAGGGAGAGGGGGAAAAAGAGGGGGAAGAAGATGAACAGGGATGGGAGCAAGCAATGTGGGACTGGAGGGGTTATTGCTATCTTTTTGTTTTGGCATAGATCCTTCCTTAGCACATGGTAAGCTATAGCCTTTGTTTTAGTGAGCACTGAAGAGGGCTACTTTTCAGAGAGGACTCTTAGGAGGAGGGCAGCTTTAAGCTCACATGCACAGCTGTCCCCACGAGAGACACCAGCGGAATCATGGTGGTCCTTGGATGACCTCAGGCAGCTTGGGTTGGAAACTGTGCTGCTTGGGCAGGACAGAAACTAGGGCCTGAACCAGGAGCCTGATCTGTGAGTATGCAGTCATGCCTAATGATCGTAAAGCTGAATTTAACTCACTCCTGTAATTTCAGCTGTAAGGACTGGTGACGCTTCCTGCAGCCAATTTCTTGGCTCATCCTCCGGCAGTGGCCCAGCAGCAACAGTGTATTCTAACACGTCGCCAGGGTTTGTCAGCAGAAATTTAAGGAAAAAAAAAAAACCAACCAGCATTGCTCATTTTAATCTTTCAGAAGATGTCAGAGTGATGAGCAACAAGACTTAGAAGAACAGCAACAAGGAAATATTGAGTGTTCACCATGACTGATGAAAATAACATGGCAGATCCCAACTTCAGTTTCATGGACTTGTAGTAAATCCATGAATCCATCTAGTAAATAAAAACCCCTAGCCTTTCAAATTCATGAGACCATCATTTTGTCTTTTCCAAATCCTAGATTTTCATGCTGTCTGACACACAAATGATGCAGAAACAGCTTGTTTCATCCAGGTCTCTCTTGTGACTAGGTCATGTAATCACATCTACCTTCACTGTCACTGTGTGTCACCTTTCCCTTGTCTGCTATTTAATTTTATTAAGGTTTTATTTAGGCTATTCACTTTCCTTACGTTCCCTTTCCTATTTACCTGCTGCCTATTGCCTTTATCTTAGGTTATGAAATCTGTGGTGGGGAAAGTCAGCTTCCCAGTGAGTTATACACTGCCAGTGACCATGAGATTTACTTCTGGCTGGGGTCTCCAAACTGTCTGTAACATCAAACAGTGAAAAGAAAACCGCTGTGTAGGTCCATCTGAAGGCTTTAGGGAAAATTAACATTTTCTAAAAGGTTAGCAGGACATCCTGAAAATCTGAAAAACTCCTTTACTCATGTTCTGAGGTAGTTCTCAGGTACCATTCATTGCTTGGCAGCACTGCTTAAGTAAATCAGACAGGAGTGTGCAGTTGCATAGCATCCATTTTCCCTGTCTTTCCTGGGGAAGACACTTGTTCCTGACTTCTTTTTACTCCATGAGATGACTGGTCAGGTTAGGTGACCATCTTGGAAATACACTTCATTTCTCTAGCGCCTTTGCGGTGGTTCTGAGAAAAGCTAACACAGGATTTATTAGAAAGTATATCCTCTTTTCTGAGGGATCTTCCCCTAAAGACGCCACAGAATATAGGGCTGCGATGAGATGAAGTTTTCTTCCTCAAGATTTTTTTCCTGCAGAAAAGCTGGTGATGTGGGTCTGTGTTACTGTGAATTTATACTACTATACCTGCAGGAGGGGCTCACCTGTGGTTCACCATCCTGTTTTGCTAGAGGACCTGGTGTAGAAATACCAGTGCTAAAAAGCACAAAAAGGGGAATAATGTCGTCTGTACTTCTATTTGTGCTGTGCAATCTAAATCCATACCAGCTACACAAGACAACATGAGGTACCTCTTCACAAGTGATTGCCTTATTTTCCGCTGCCCGGATTGTTAAATGAAGGCTGGAGGGAAGGATGAAGGCAGCAGCATCAATCCCTGGTTTCCCTGACTCACTGCTGTGTCCCGGCTGTGTCCCCCAGCCACTTCCAAGTAAGTAAGGTTTTCTGCTGATTCACAGTATTACAAG
This sequence comes from Eurypyga helias, assembly GCF_000690775.1. Classification (NCBI taxonomy): domain Eukaryota; kingdom Metazoa; phylum Chordata; class Aves; order Eurypygiformes; family Eurypygidae; genus Eurypyga; species Eurypyga helias. The sequence goes on from NW_010236667.1 coordinate 17,468, forward strand.
GCATTTTCCCCTTGTGATTCACCCCTTCTTTAACCCAGAGAAGAAACAGCAAACCTGCTTTTGATTTCTGCTCTCTCCTGCCCCAAGGGAAGTGCCTGGGTCATGGAAAATGTGGATTCTCCTCCATTTTCTATCACTCCCACATTTTTCCTGGCTCCTGCTCACAGCCAGCCTTATCTCTGGGGTATGGGAACCACCAATGGCTGCCTTAGGAAACCTCTGAGTTATCCCACTTATTATCCATCTTATTTAACCAACCTCTGCCAGAGGACAGCTGAAAGTGCTTTTTACGTGGGTTTTCTTTGAAATGCTGTGGTAGCAAAGTGCTTGCGGTACTCCTGTTGCTTTTGCTGCTCTTCCTGTATGTTGCAACAGCTTGCACAGCCAGTTTCCATACACTGTCACATGTTAAATCACTCTTGACATCAGCGGATAAGCTTTCCAGAGCCTGCAGCCCAGCCCCGACGGAGCCGGGACAGGAATCCAGGTCCTGGGCCATGTTTTCTCACTCCAGTGTTATGAAACACTTTGGACATCGCTGGGCTGACTTCATCTGCAGAGCAAGGCGACTGAGGAGCACACCGACCTCCAGAGGCACGGAGCTAGAAGCACCTATTGTCAGCAATAGCAAACAGTACATGCTGAAACAGGTCAGGTTGAAAAGCAACCCACGAGGCTCAAATCCTGCTTTTAATAATCTAGGTGCCAATATGGGGCATTCATTTATTTTTCTATTTATCACGTGCTTCAGGTACAAAAGTGTTGAGGCTTCATTATTTTTTTGCTAAGATTCTGCAGAAAGCCTATCCAGTGAAATCTGTGAGGTGACCCATAATAAACCTTCAGGCACCTGAAGGCACCACAGCTTGGCCAAATGCTGTACTCCGGGGGGCTGTGTTTGTGGAAGGTGGTGTCACTTCTAACACTGGAGGGGAAAGAAAAGTTACTTTCAGTCAGAGACCTGTGGCCAGGGCTTGATTAGAAGTTTAAAAAACACAGAGCAGTGCAAGGTGGGATGCCACCAAAAAGGTGGCAGGATCAGTAGCCCAACGGAAGTGCACCTACACCAATGCGCACAGCACAGGCAATGAACAGGAGGAGCTGGAAGCCATGGTGAAATGAGAAAACTGACATGGTTGCTGTCACAGGAGCAGGGTGGGATGACTCACACAACCAGATTGCTGCAATGGATGGTCTATAAACACTTCTGAAGGCATGGGCAAAGAAGGAGAGGGGGTGGGGTAGCCCTGAATGTTAGGGAGAGTTGTGACTGTCTGGAGCTTAATGGTGGTGATGATAGGGGTGAGAGTTTATGGGTAAAAAATCAGGAGGAAGCCAACAAGGCAGATATGGTGGGAGTCTGTTACAGACCACCCAACCAGGATGAAGAGGCAGATGAAATGTCCTATAAGCAGCTGAGAGAAGTCTCACAATCACTAGTCCTTGTTCTCATGGGGGACTTCAACTTACCAAATGTCTGCTGGAAATACAATACAGCCAAGAAGAAACAGTCTAGGAGGTTCCTGGCATGTGTGGAAAGCAACTTCCTGACACACTGCACTGGTTTTGGTGAGTGAGCCAAAGAAGGAAGGCACCCCACTGGACCTGTTGTTTGTGAACCAAGAAGGACTTGTGGGTGCTGTGACAGTTGGAAAAAAAAAAGGAGGCTTTATGACCTTTGGAAGAAGGGGCAGGCAACTCAGAAGGACTACAAGGATGTTTCGAGGTTATGTAGTGAGAAACTTGGAAAGGCCAAAGCCCAACAAAAACTTATCTGGCTACTGCCATAAAAGACAGTTAAAAAAATGTTTCTTTAAATACGTTAGCAACTGTAGGAGGGCTAAGGAGAATCTCCATCCTTTACTGGATGCAAGGGAAAACATAGAGGCAAAAGTTGAGGAAAACGCTGCGGTACTTAATGCCTTCTTTGCCTCAGTCTTTAATAGTCAGATCAGTTGTTCTTGGGGTGCACAGCCCCCTGAGCTGGAAGACAGGGGCGGGGAGCAGAATGAAGCCCCCATAGTCCAAGGGGGAATGGTTGGTGACCTGCTACAGCATTTAGACACACATGCGCCTATGGGGCTGGATGGGATCCACCCAAGGGTACTGAGGGAGCTGGCAGAAGTGCTCACCAAGCCACTTTCCATCTTCTATCAGCAGCCCTGGCTAATTGGGGAAGTCCCAGTAAAAAGAAGGGCCGGAAGGAGGATCTGGGGAACTACAGGCCTGTCAGTCTGACCTTGGTGCCAGGGAACGTTATGGAGTGATCATCTTGAGTGCCATCACATGGCACATACAGGACAGCCAGGTGATCAGGCCCACTCAGCATAGAAAGACAGATCCTGCTTGACTAACCTGATCTCCTTCAATGACAAGGTGACTTGCTTGGTGGATTAAGGAAAGGCAGTGGATGTTGTCTACCTAGACTTTAATGAAGTCTTTGGCACTGTTTCCTACAGCATTGTCCTGGAGAAACTGGCTGCTTATGGCTTGGATGGGCACACGCTTCCCTGGGTAAAAAACTGTCTGGATGGCCAGGCCCAAAGAGTGGTGGTGAATGGGGTTAAATCCAGTTGGTGGCTGGTCACAAGTGGTGTTTCCCAGGGTTCAGTGCTTGTGCCAGTTCTGTTTAACACCTTTATCAATGACCTGGACAAGGGTATCGAGTGCTCCCTCAGTAAATTTGCAGATGACACCAAGTTGGGTGGGAGTGTTGATCTCCTTGAGGGTAAGAAGGCTCTTCAGAGGGATCTGGACAGGCTGGATTGGTGGGCTGAGGCCAACTGTATGAGGTTCAGCAAGGCCCCATGCTGGCTCCTGCACTTGGGTCACAACAACCTCACACAACGCCACAGCCTTGGGGACAAGTGGCTGGAAAGCTGCCAGGCAGAAAAGGACCTGGGTGTGTTGGTTGGCAGCCAGCTGAATAGGAGCCAGCAGTGTGCCCAGGTGGCCAAGATGGCCGATAACAACCAGGCTTCTATCAGAAATAGCATGGCCAGCAGGACTAGGGAAGTGATCATCCCCCTGTACTGAGCACTGGTGAGGCTGCACCTTGAATACTGTGTTCAGTTTTGGGCCCCTCACTACAAGAAGAGAAGTTTGCGCAGAGATGTTGTGGATGCCCCATCCCTGGAAGTGTTCAAGGCCAGGCTGGATGAGGCTTTGAGCAACCTGGTCTAGTGGAAGGTGTCCCTGCCCATGGCAGGGGGGTTGGAACTAGATGCTCTTTAAGGTCCCTTCCAACCCAAACCATTCTGTGATTCTATGAAGAAAGACACTGAACTGCTGGAGTGTCTCCAGAGAAGATCAACAAAGCTGGTGAAGGGTCTGGAAAAAAAGTTCTCTGAGGAGCAGCTGTGGGAACTGGGGTTGTTTAGCCTGGAGAAAAGGAGGTTGAGGGGAGACCTGATCACTCTGCAGCTACCTGAAAGGAGGTTGTAGCGTGGTGGATGCCGCTCTCTTTTCCCAGGTATCAAGCAATAGGACTAGAGGAAATGGCCTTGAGTTGCACCAGAGGAGGTTTAGATTGGATATAAAGAAAAATGTCTTCAATAAAAGGGTTGTCAGGCATTGGAATGGGCTGCCCAGGGGGTGGTGGAGTCACCGTCCCTGGAGGTATTTAAAAGATGTGTAGCTGCGGTGTTTAGGGACATGGTTTAGTGCTGAACTTGGCAGTGTTAGGTTTACAGTTTGACCTGATGATCTTAAAGGTCTCTTCCAACCTAAATGATTCTGTGTTTCTATGGTTATAAGTAGAAAACTAAAGTTATTGGAAAATAAGCATTTGTATACTTGTTGGAGAGCCATCACAATTTAGCTGTACTTGAAACAATCTCTAATTTCCTTTGTACAAATCTGGTATCACAACAGTCTTTTGTCCTATTTATCTCATTCTCCTGCTCTCCCCGCCAGCCAGTCCTGACACAGGGAACAGCTGTCACAACCCTGCTGCAGACAGAAGGTTAGGATGAGTGGATGTCGGAAGTGAGCCAAATCTACTGTATCTGGGATCTGGAGTAAAGTTAACTGGTCAGAAAGGTGGGGGTAATATGAATGATATTTGGCAATTGTTGTGAAATTTCCAAATATCCTAAACATGGACGGAAGTAGAAACAGATTTGATTATTTTTAATTTTTTTTCCCCTCATGGATTAGACTGCCCTTGCCAAATATTGGACGTCAGAGGCAGCAACTTCAAAGCAGTGACCTAGTGTAAGATGTCATTGAAAGAGATGTGTTGAATGAACAGGAGTTCCCCGGGCATCTGGTGTTACAGCAAAATGTGCTGCCGCTGCAGAGGCTTGTGCAGAATTGCTCGAAATTGTGCTGCTGCTTTCACATCCTGTTTTCAGGAAACCTCAGTCAGTCTCCCTGAAAGTGAATGCAGTGGTTTCATTTTCCATCTTTTGTTTCATTTCAGAGGAAAAAGGGAAGGTGAAGGGCTGTCTCTTGACAAGAAACCAGATGTACCTGCTGAGAATGAAACGGGGAAGTCATGAGCCTTGCAGCTGTCTGAAATGCTGGAGGCAGTTATCTTTTTTTCAGGGAAGACAGTGAAGAATAAAACCAGTATGTTATCCACTTATATCTCTTCCCAATTTCCTAAGCTGTATGATCTGATTTTTCACATGCTGTGGGTAGTCAGTGTAACAGCAAGCCTGGTAAAGGGAAAATGCAAAGGAACATGGTGGTGACTTCGCCCAGAGCAAGGACAAGAACTGTCATTCAGAGCTTTCCAGGATTGTGCAGGCTTCTCTCCTGCTTCCTTTTTCTGCAAAGGAAACTGTGATGAACTGGGGTGCCTCCTGTGGGTGAAGAAACACTGATGCCCAGATGACTCTGGCTGCTAGCTGTAGCGATATTACAATAATTAATCAAACTGGCAGTCCCTACTAGATTAACGACACTCATTCCCTTCATTGTACAGGCTGGGTATTCAACGTGCAGGCTGTCTTGTCTGAAGACACCTAATGAATTAGCGTCAAAGCCCACATGAAAATCCTTGAGGCCAAACGATAGTTTCAAATCCCCTCGTTACCAGTTACATACATCTTCAAAAGTATTTTACCAGTGTTTTGCATGCACGTCTTTACTGATAATTCAAGCCACGTGGCAATTTGAATTTGTATGTCTAACATTGAAATTAAAGGTGAGAAAACCTCAGCCTGGAGGTTAATCATAAAATGCAATGAACCTGAACCCAAAGGGTCATTTGCTGCCTGTTTTCTAGAGAGGGTATTTAAATAACTAGGGTTCTTAAAGAAATACCCATATTCTTGATGCTGCCTCAGCTGAATGCAAATATGCAGATTTGCCCTGGTAGCATAGGCTAAGAGGGATTCCAGATAGCTCTAATCAGAAAAGAAGCAGAGCATATTGCAGTTACACAGCAGGTTTTTCTCAGCATCACCCAGAGCAGGACTCCTTTCAGCTGGACTCCTTACAAAACCACTCTTCTTAATATTCACAGCACTCTATTATAATTGACTGACAGGTGTTTGGACCTTAAACACATATTCATTAAGATTATAATAGGCATTTTGTCACAGCACTAGATGCTGTGCTCTTCCAACTTCAGGGTTTGCTATGAGCCACACTGGCTCCCTACAACTTTTAAAAGATACTGAACTTCGTGAGTTTTCTCTGTTAATGTGGACTGTGACTCAAACAAGTAGGGTTTTAATAAGTTTCCAGGTCTTGCGGGCTAGAACAGATGTGGAGATGGAACTCTCTGAAAGAAGTTCTAGGAGTTACAGTTAGAAGGTATTTTGCCTATATTGCAGCTCACAAGCACCATCACATTCCTCTCCACAGTTGTGTATGCAGAAGTCTGTCAGTGCAAGTCTGATATTTCTTTTTTTTTTTTTTTCCCTAATTATTTTGCAGCAGTATAACAGGGTCATAGACACCAACTGGACAGGACCCTACAGTGTTTGAGCTTCATTTGGAAAAACGTGGAACATGGATGAGTATGGCTGATTGCTTCATCCCAGTTTCACTTCTTCCAGCCTCCCTCTTATCTCCTTACCACATACCACACTATGTAACCACAGCTTTTCAGACTAGTTTTGGGGATTTGGGCCTTTCAGCAAGGAAAGTTGTTTTATTTCTTCATCTTTTCCCTGAAGCTGTCATCTTTCCTAATTTCCTTGTACATCCCCAGGAGCACCTCACATTAGCACTGGCTGGCCTCGTGTTGCACTGCTGGTTTTCACTGCTGAAACATTAACCTTTCTGTCTTTATGGGTAATTCTCACTGAGAAAATCTGGCTTCTACTTCTGCTTGGCCAACAACAAGGGTTAATTGAAAAATAAATTTGGCAAAGTATATTCTGGAGTGAGAGGGCTGGGAATGTGCTGGTTCCCCAGCACTGGGTAGTGGTGTGAAACTCCTACAGTTCTCATGCCAACTCGGTGACACTCGCTGGGGTTTTGACAGCTCTGCATACACCAGCAGCA
>NW_010236667.1:23942-40701 GCF_000690775.1 Eurypyga helias
CTGGATCACTGCCATCTCTTTGGCTGTTGATGCTGTTGCTGGATTTCCTTGGAGTCAGTGAGATCACAGCCTCTCTGCGCTGCAGCTTCCCAGCAGTGTGCTGGAGGAAAGGACCCGGTCACTGTGTCTTTTATAATGTTTGGCTTAATATCAGTTGAAATGAAAAACAAATTACATACACCAACATCTTCTCTGAAATAGGATGACCTTTTCCTGCAATGCTCTGAAAGCTATGTGCTCTCCTCGTTTGTCTACTGTGTTTTTCAGTAGTGATGAGGACTGTCTCAGTGTCCTTAAGAGTATCCCATACTCTAAGAGTATGTTGTAGCTTGGGTATAGCTCTCGCTTTTCATTTGTTCTGACTGTGAAATACAATTGTGCAGAATTCAATGCACGAGAAATGGTAACTGTCCCCCAGGAAGCTAGCTTTTGTATTAGATTAATTAGGTCGAAGACCACAGCTCTGGCATCCTGGGCTTCAGTTCTGAATATCTCACAGTGTGTCTTCCAGTGAATCCTTAGAAGTCATGTTTTCAGTAGCCCCCTAAGTTATTCTGGAGTCATCTTCTTAGGAAAGACTTTCTCACTCCACTGTTCTGGAAATGGTGCCTTCAAATACTCCTCTGGAAATGGTGATCTTGTGGAAGCGTTATGTTACTGGGTGTGCTGCCTTTAATCAGGACAGAGTTAATTTTCTTCATGGTAGCTGGCATGAGGCTTTGTTTTGGATTTGCCCTGAGAATAGTACTGGTAAGGTGTTTTTAGCTGGTGCTGGGGAGTGCTTGCACCAAATTCAAGGTCTTTCTCAGCTTCCGATACTGCAGCTGCATTCCCAACTTTCTCATTACATGCAAAGTGGGGGACACACAGTTCAGACAGCCAACCCAAACTAACCAAAGGAATATTTAATTCCATAGCATGTCATGCTCAGTACATCAGCTGGGAGTGGGCCGGGGGGACATAACTCATTCGTTCATGCCTTAGCTCATTCGTTTTGTCCATACATGAGGTGTTGGGTCAGTTGGCTTTCTTGATTGCTCTCTTGTATGTGGGGCTCGCTCGGGCTCTGGTGTAATCTCTCTCTCAGGCTCGCTTGGACTCCGCTGCGATCGCTCTTGGGATCTCTGGCTCTGACTCCTGCTGCTCAGGACCCATCTGTGCGTCAGTCAGTGGGTGGTAAACAACTGTATTGTGTTTTATTTTCTATTATTTTAATTACATATTATTAGTAGTATTGTTAGTATTATTATTATCACTATATTATTAATTTTTTTCCAATTACTAAATTTTTCTTATCTCAATCCATGAGCTTCCTTGTCTTTTCTTCCAATTCTCCTCCACTAGGGGAGGGCAGGGGAGGTGAGCGAGCAGCTGCGTGGTACTTTACTGCTAGCCAAGGTTAAAACATGATGCTGGCTCACTGTACTCAGACTCAACAAGCAAGTCTTTTCACTTCTCAATGTGTTGTGGTGTTTCTCTAGAATATTTTATACTTGGGTATTTCTACTCAGTGTAGTGGACATTAAGATAACTGGCTAGTTTTGGCACACAGAAAGCAGGTGGGTATTTCTGTAAGCAGATAGAAACTGAGAAAGATGCTCCATCAGAGCCGTATGGAGAAAACTGTGCACCAAGGCAGCATGAGGCCTGGAAAGGCTCCCAAGCATTCCCAGTATCCTCATCCTATGTAATAAGTAAAGGAAGTCTCAGTTACAGAGACAAGAAAATACTCTGTAAAAATGTTTGGTGGTTACCTTAGTCCCTTCCCATATGCACTATCTTTTTTCCAATCTTTTTCTTGTGTAGCAGAATCAAATTACAGCAAATAGTCTTCCTTTGATCGCCAAAGCTTTACAGAGGCAGTGGATGCGGTGATCTTCCTCTCTGACTTACTACCTTTCCCTGGGCTTTACCCCACTGGGCAGTACTGGTGGGAGAGGAAATGGGTTTGTGCTTTTTGGCTGGCTCATCACAGTATTTTGGCTTCAAATCAGGCTGAATAATACAGTTGTATTCTGACTATTTTTATTCTCTCTTTTATTACCCTGGAATTTGATGTAACTGTGACATAACATTATGTGTTGAGCTACCTGTTCTTCTGCCATGATTCATGTGCTAACGCGTGTTCTTCTCGGACTGCACTGGCTGTGTCAGGCTATGAAGTCAGACATGAACTATTTCCCAGGGATGGCTTAATGTGCTTCTAAAAGATCTGCATGTACTATCTGTTAGAAGCCTGACTCACCCATTTCTTTGGCAAAAAAACCCAACTCCATGGCTTTCAGAAAACAGACATTTGAAAAATGTCTCCACTCTTCTGAAGGAGAAAAAGCAAAACCCATCGAAGGTGAGTGATATTGTTGCCAAACTATCCTGTTCCTGTGAGATAAAACAGAACAAGGATCACTCTTGGGCTGACTGTGAAAAAAATAATCACAATAGAATAAAGCACATTTGCAACATGGAATACAGTATTAGTCATCTACAAGCATGCTGTGTGCATGCCTGTTGTGGAAGGGGAGTTTTTGAGGGAATGTTACATGTTCACACTCTAATCTGTGGGTGAGTCAGGAGACTACTAGTCTGATCCTCTTATACCTCTACGTAGTGTGGGTAAAACTGCCATTTCTTTACCTTCGAGGCCCTGGGAATGGAAGTTACTGAAAACTAAAGGTAGTAACAGAAGGATTCCACTAGGACACCATAGTAGTGATTTTTGCATTAAATGTAGTGACTGAGGTCACTGTATGTAGAAGTAGCTATCTTGAGCATCCTCTGGCTGCATATTCATGCTAGCACGAGGTTCAGTAGAAAGTGCAAAACTTTGCTAGAAAGCTGGATAGTTAATTGAGTACTCATCCTAAACTCAGAATTGCCATGATTAGTTTAAAAGCTTAGGTGCAGCAGGACAGAGCTGTCTGAAATACTGACCTTACCATGTTGGATTTAAGGTCTGACTCTTGCCCTTTATCTTATGTTAAGAAGTAGCTGCTAGAATACAATGGCAATACTGTATGCCGTCTTTCCAACGGGTGAGGAATGGAGAAGCACATGACAACATCCCTTCTGTGGGAATTTACAGTCGATAGTTGATACTCACAATATTTTGTATTGACATTTGTGGACAAATTAAAGGGATGTGAAACGCACTGAAGACTAAGCTGTCTGTGGAAGACTGCCATGCAGAAAGACTACCGAGACCAGCAGCCATCTTTGTGTGTAGCCTCCACAGGTTTAATTTATTCCTCTGCTACAGTGCTGGGCAAACAGTCCTTGCAAGCAGTTCAGTTTCGGTTCCCCCATCAAACGTGTGGAATGTATGGCGCTCCGGAAAGTATGGCTCACCCTACACCTCCTGGAAAGGCAGGGGAGCTCTTCAGAAGACAGCCACAAGATACTCCCACTCCTGCTGCCTGTGGGCTCTGCAGTGCCTCTGCCCTGAGAGAAGGGCCTGGGGAGCCGGGGGAGGTGGTGGTGATGCGGCTGGGGCAAGGTGGGGAAGGCTGCAGCAGACAAAGGGCATGGGGTTACAGCCCCAGTCTGGAGAGATGGTAAAGCACCGAAAGGTGGTGAGTTTCTTAGCTGTACCAGAGTTGTACTAGGTAGCTTTTTAGGACCATCTGGAGTACAAGGAACATAAATCTTTTTCTGATATAATGCGAAAACAACTATCCCCAAATGAGTTTCTTGGTTTGAAAAATTACTTATTTTTTGGCAGTGGAAAACTATTGTAGGAAAAAATTGTTAAAAGAAAAACATTTATCAGTCTTTCAGAATATTTTGCATTTCTTAGGAAGTGCGTGGGTTTCTTGGACCAACAGAATAGTATTTTAAAAATAGCAATGTGAACTCCTACTACCTTTCTAACAGCTAATCAGTAGTCCTATGCCAGGACGAATTCTTTTTATCAAACATATAAAGTTCTCTCTGGCTGCTCAGTGATAACTGCATAGGAAGTCCTAAGAATAAAAAAAATTCCCAGGTCTTATTTAAATAGCAGAATTAATGGTTGGCCAAAATGGTTGAAATGTTTTTCTTATCTTAAGATGTTTATGAGTTATTTTTAACTCTTTTACCTTGCATAATATTGCTACAAAACCTGTCTAGGTATTTTGTAGAAAGAGTTTTTATTCTAGAAGTGTGAATCAATCAATCAATTAATTAAAGAAACGTAAATTTTGAATTCTCTGGCCTCCAATTTTGATGAGCAAGATGCATACGTCTGGCACTTAGTCTTCGTGCAAAGTCCTGCTTTCTAGTCCAGCATGAAGTTCAGTTTAATCAACCTCTTGCTCTTCCTTCTGCTCCAACATCCACAAAAATTCTGTGATGAAGCTTGAATAAGATGCCTGCCCAATGCTTTTGAAAAAATTTTGTGTTCCTGTTGGGGCTTGTATAATATTCTCTTAATAGAAAGTTTAGGTATATTATAATGATCTCGGGTCTAATCCCTTAAAGTCTTACTAGCTGTATTCTTACTGTATTAAGGAAATGATTTAGGAAGAAACAGACAGAGGAGAGGGGGCGAATTCAGCTGTTGTTCAAGAAAATGTAGTAGCTAGTTAGTCTGGGAAGTTGCACAGAGATCTGTTCAAGATAGACATGACGGCTGTGAATTGTGGTGTTAGTTACCTACGTTCTTACATTAGGGCATGCGTTATTGGCCTTGTTCATCAAACTGTAAAATTAATAGCTTGCGCAATCCATGCAATTTGTTCCTTTTAAATTCCCTCCCTTCAAGTCTCGATTATAGTGTATTCCAGTAAATCAACAGCAGAGATTTTTTTTCCTTCCTGGTATTTGTCTGAAGCTTCAAATAATGTTGTTTTAGCCCTTACAAACTGCGAACAAGCAATAGTAGCTGGACACATCTCTCGTTTCAAAGTTGGCAGATGACCCTGTGAAATCCCACATGCGTACCTCTGCCAAGTGGAGAGGGAAAGCAAAGTGAGGGAAGGAGAGCCACCGCTGTACTGTACAGCCGTCTGGCGGGAGATGCGTCAGCAGAATGACTCTCACTTGACACAATCAAGTAGGAGACCGTGGGGGGCCATGTACAAATAATTAGGTTTATTTCTCCTCAGGGCTTTATTCACTGCTGGAAATGATATGTAAAACGGAAGAAGCAGATGAGGAGTGAGGTCTGAGGGGACATCGTTTGAAAGTCTGCTTGTCCTGTAACCACCTTCACTGGAAAGAGGTCTCCAAGGGATGATTTTCTTTTGTTGAATGGTCTCAACCTTTTTAAAAGCAATGAAAGAACATGGAAAATGTTTTTTGTTGTTGTTGTTTATTGTTTTAGGTTAGTCCTCAGAGTATTTTAAAACATCTGCCTTAAACATTTTATAATCATTTAAGTACTAATTATACACTGCATATTAAAGATACAGCAGCTGCCCTCCAAGGTTTTGGACTCAAAACAAAGGTATTCAAAATTACCCCCTCCCAATCAAACCCTAAACCTAACATTAAGTGACATTCTTAGTTCAAAATGAAAAATCACAGAATCGTAGAATCATTTAGGTTGGAAGAGACCTTTAAGATCATCAGGTCCAACTATAAACCTAACAGTGCCAAGTCCAGCACTAAACCATATCCCTAAGCACCGCAGCTACACGTCTTTTAAATACCTCAAAGGATGGTGACTCAACCACTACCCTGGGCAGCCCGTTCCAATGCATAACAATCCTTTCAGTGAAGAAATCATTCCTAATATCCAGCCAAAACCTTCCCTGGTGCAACTTGAAGCCATTTCCTCTTGTCCTGTTGCTTGTTACCTGGGAAAAGAGACCCACACCTACCTCGCTAAAATCTCCTTTCAGGTAGTTGTAGAGAGTGATAAAGTCTCCACTCAGCCTCCTTTTCCCCAGGCTGAACAACCCCTAGTTGGGCTTTGGACCTTCTAATTTTTTCCCTGCATAACCTCACAACATCTTTGTAGTCCTTCTGAGTTGCCTGCCCTTTCATTCAAAGGTCATAAATTCTCCTTTTTTTCCCAAGTTCCAGCCAAAGCTCTCTGTTCAGTCAGTCTGGTCTTCTTCCCCACCAGCTTGTCTTTCAGTACACTTTTTAAGGTCCTCCTCCTGCACGTTCTTGAAGAATTCCCAGCCTTCCTGGACTTCTTTGCCCTTTAGAACTGCCTCCTAAGGGACTCTGTCAACCAGGATCCTAAAGAGGCCAAGTCTGCCCTCCGCAAGTCCAAGGCAGCCGTTCTGCTGACCCCTCTCCTTACTTCTCCAAGAACTGAAAACTCTATCATTTCATGATCGCTGTGCTCAAGACAGCCTCCAACTGTCACAGCACCCACAAGTCCTTTTCTGTTCACAAACAACAGGTCCAGTGGGCCACCTTCTCTCATTGGCTCACTCGCCAAAACCAGCGCAGTGTGTCAGGAAGTTGCCTTCCACACACACCAGGAACCTCCTAGACTGTTTCTTTTTGGCTGTTTTGTATTTCCAGCAGACATTTGGTAAGTTGAAGGCTCCCATGAGAACAAGGCTAGCGATCATGAGACTTCTCCCAGCTGCATATAGAGCATTTCATCTACCTCTTCATCCTGGCTGGGTGGTCTATAACACCATGATATCTGCCTTGTTGGCTTCCTCCTGATTTTTAGCCATAAACACTCAACCTATTGTCACCATTGTCAAGCTCCAGACAGTCAAAACTCTTCCTAACATACAGGACTACACCACTGCCTCTCCTTCATCTACAAAACAGATCACCTTTTCATAGAAAGAGATCCGGTTAGTCAAGCAGGACCTGCCTTTAATAATCCTTAAAAAAATAAATGACCTTATTGTGAAGAACGTGTACAGACACATTAATTCCTGTATTGCTGAAAGTCTTTTATTTCTTGGCACTGGAAGTTATCACCAATAGGGAAGAATTCAGGCATGGTCTTTTTGTTACCTTCTGTACTACAGAGGTGAACCACTGGTAATTTCTTGGCTGCCATAAGAAGCCATTGTAGGCCATTGAGAATCACTAGGCTTTAAAAGCTAAACTAGCAGTGGTGTTTTTAATTTTCCAGATACCTAAAGCCCAAGTCAGCGCAGTGCCTTAGCGAAGAAACTGTGATATCTGGAGGCAAGTAGACAGTATCAGAAGGCAGGAAGATCTGATTCCTCTGCCATTAATTCATTTGTGTGGCTGAAGCCATCTTGAAATCATTTTATTTCACAGATGTAGCAACTTCTGTGAATGAAACATTTTAAGAAAAATGTTGCTATTTTTTTGGTCCAGTCTATGGATAGCCTCAGGAAAAGGTCTTTATCTTCAGTTTCCCTTGGGAATAATATTAATGCCATCTTTTCCCTCAGATAAATTCATATTTTTGAGGCTTTAGAAGGCTGTGGTAGAAATCCTGTTGAGAATCACTTCTCCACCATTCCTGTAATAGAAAACTTCAGGAAAGAGACAGATGACAATAGGTGAAAGAGGGATCATCTGTTGAACAAAAAGAGAAAATGCTGAGCAGCTCTCTTCTCCCCTGAGCAGCACTCTTCCTAGCTTCGGCATGAAGTAAGAATCCCCTGGAGAAAATAGTTCATGTTCCTGGAATGAAAGGCAGTCTCACAATGTATAAACCCAGGAGGACCCAGTGTGATCCAGGTCTGCTAATATCCTTCTAAGCAAGCAATGTCCTCCTAACGCCCTTATCTTTAAGTGGTATGTAATATTCGTCACAGACAGTAGCCATGGACTTGAAGGAGGTGGACCTTTATAGCATCTCTACAAAATATTTTTAAAGAGCACGTATGCATGTAATTTCTCTTGAAGAACCAAAGTCCCTTTACAAGTAAAGAAAGCACAGGGTTTTTTTAATCCAGAAGCTGGTTTTTGTGTTGTTGTTGGTCTTTTTTTTTTTTTTTTTTTTAAAAAAAGCAATGATACTGGTTCTCGTGTCCTTTTTAAAGTATATGGAAAAACTTGTAAATCTGTTCAAGTACATCCACTTTTTTCTCATTTCCTACCTCAGCTCCATGGAGCAGGTTGGCCAAGGTTTTTACCATTTGGTGGAGGATCTCTTGGATGTCTCTGAGATCAGGCTTTGCAAGGTGTCATGCTGAAGGGACAGAGATGCTGATTCATTGGCCAAGATTGTTCTGCTTTTCTTCGAGACCAAAAGTTAAGCAGCTTGTGACGCTGAAAAATTAGTAAGCTGAAAACTGTAAAAGGAGAAACAATCTAGCTAAAATGTCATCGTTGCTCAACTTTCACTTTGCAGTGTCAGTGTTTAGTGCCCTAATTACTTTCTCATCATTGTAGACTTTTCTAGAGCAAACAAGACTTAATATTCTACTTCAGTGACTCCTTTCCTTCCAAAATAAAACTAACATTTTAGAGAGCAAATTATTAAGAAATTAATATGTATGCCATTTCTGTCATAGTATGTTACATAAAATTGAAAAATCTTAGCAAAATCAGTTTAGTTTTCAATCTCTTAATGATTGTTAGTTAGGTTTCATCATCAACGACAATGCAGAACAGACATTTAACTCTTAGAATTTTCTTTAAAAATCACTGTACGTCATGAATGGGGTGATGGTAGAACCCATACTCTCTGCATGCACGAGACTGGGGTAGTCAACCTAATGGCATGGGATTTGAGGGGGCACCTCAAGCTGGTTTAAGTGCCCTTTAAATCTGCTCTCATTAAACGCCAGTGTCACGGCAAAATCAGAAAGTAAACAGTAAGATACAGTTATTATTTGTGCTGGTTTTATCTTAAACATATGACATCAAAGTAAGGGGAAGTAGGAAGTATCCCACATTAGTCAATCTTGTAGCCCAGCAAAAGCTTTATACTATTGCAATAGGAAATCTGCAAACTTCCTTTAACCACACAGTGTTTTGCTAAATGCTTACGCTCTTACCACATACAAATGAATGGTATTGCAAAAGGTAGGACAGAAATTCTGAAAGATGGCTATCCTGTTTCACTTGGGGCAAGGAAAAACATATTCATATAAGAAAATGAAAGCAAGTTATTTGGTAATGGATTCTGCAATTAGTTCGAGAACGCAATAGTGAATTAAAACCACAAGTTCACCTGAAAAGAAAAAAGGTCTCTGTCTCATGTTTTGTTCTTGTTAAGATCTCTTATTCAAAAAGGGTTTTAAAAAATGTGCAGTTTCTTGTCACATACCTAATTGCAGTTTGGTTATACTGATTTGCCAGACTACTAGCTGTCTATAAGGCTCTTCTACTCAAAATTGGGTTTCTTTCCAAGAACTTCCGCTGTCCTAAACTTTATAACTTTTTCATTGTCTGGAACATTTGATCACAAAACTTTGCTTTGAAGTGCCTTTTCCTCTGTCTCGAACAATGGCATGATCCACTGAAGTAAGTTTTCTAGTCTGGTGAAAATATGACTTTTTCTGTTGTCCCTCTGAGACATGATTTTGATGGATTACTTTTGTTAGAGGAACAGTCTCTGCCTGCATCAGTACAAAAATGGTACCCAGTGTGGATGTAAAGAATGCACAGGTACTGGAGACAGTGTGTGCTGGTACTGAAGACATTTCTCTGTGTGGCAAATTCACAATGCTGGGACCCTGTTCCCCTGCTGTTTCTGATGCCTGATCTGCACTCGGTGTGTGCGGTGTCTACGTCATCTGCACAGAGCTTTGCAGGGTCTCTTTCTCATGGCCTTGTCCTGATTGAGCTTGTTGCTACGGGACCACACCACCACTAGAGATGCAGAATGGCCACCACCACTGCAAACTATTTTCCAGGTATTTTTTAATCAGGTTTAGAATTTCATGAGAGTGGTGGTCCATGCTGGTCTAGTTTGCAGCTCATACTCTTAAAGTTGCACCAACACTCATACAGTGAACAAGTCTACAGTAGAAAAATACGTCTACATACCACTTGGAAGGAAACTGAATATTGTTTAAACACGCAGAGCTTATAATTGCTGTTCAGAGTATCTATTTGTGTGTCTAGGGAAGAATGTGATGGCCACAAGTGTGGCCTGCACCTCTTTGCCAAGAATGGAGTCTCCTTGGATTTGCACTAAACCTTTCTGGCAGGAACCAGAAGGAAGGATGCTTAGGGGACTTGTAAGAAGAGCCCAACCACACAGCCACACTTCCCTGATATGTTCTCTCAGGCTCCAAAGATTTTTGGCTCAGTGACTTCAGGAACCAGCTATTTTATCATTGTAACTGATAGCCTTTGATGAGCAAACTCATGAGAAAAAGATTCCGATCACCTCTGAATCCATCTTAGCTTTCAGCAGCCACAACATCCTGCGGAAAAGAGCATCACAGCTTTACTATGCATGGCTTATTTTGAACTTTCTCCTTGTTATTCACCTTTAATCTCCCTTCCCTTCTGAGATTGTACTAGAAGAGACAACTTTTCTCCCTTTTTGCACTGTGTGGCTTTATAGACCTTTGAAAAATCCCTTCTTAACTGTCTCTTTTCCATGCTGAAGAGTCCTAGCCTTTTTAATAATTTCTTATTTAGAAGCTATTCCATACATTTGACTGTCCCTGTTAGTCCTTGCTGTTGTCCTTTTCAGTTATTTCACCCCCTTTTCGAGATGGAGAACTATGAAAGTATTCAAAATACAGGCACACTGTAAATACAATTGGTGGGATAATTGAAGAGTTTCTGTCATACTTCCTAACAATTACTTTGTTCATGCAGTGCTATGGGACATCCAGCAGGTGTTTCCATGGCACTTTCTGTTACAACCCCAAGATCTCATTCCTGAGTAATAATATTGAGCTGAGAGGTCATCAACCTATTCGTGAAGCTAGGTTTTTTGTTCTCATGTGCACCACACTCACATTTAAATCCCAGGGACTCAGAACTACTTCTGCAGTTCTTCATATTTAACCTGCATCTTTACTACCCTGAAAAAATTAGTGTACATAAAATAGAAGAAAGTCTCTACTAAGTCAGAACAATGGTCTGCCTATTTCAGTTTTTTGTCTTCAAGAGGGAAAATAGGTGATGCCACTTCATTGCCCTGTCAGTTCCTGATTTATGGACACACTGGCCCTGAATTTGCCTAATCCTTTTCTTGCCCTGCTGATAGTCTCTATCTCAGCAGCATCTCATGGCAACAGTTTCCAGAGTGTCTCTGGTTCCAGCGTAAAGACGTACAATAGTGTTATCAGCAAACATGGCTACTTCAGTAGTCGGCCTTTTTCTCACAATATGGGGCAGTACAAGCTCTAAGACAAGTCTGTGGGATTCAGTTGGTGATTTTCCTCTACTGTGAAAAAGTCTACTTAGTCCTATCTGTGTTTTTTTAATATTTTAATAATTTCTTAGCCATGCAAAGTCCTTCACTTACCCATAGAAACTGTGTTTCCTTAAAAGCCTGTGTCAAATGCCCTTTGGAGATCTGAGTGGACTACATCAACTGGATCCACCTAGTTAGTCTACATGCTTGTAGACTTCTTCAGGGAACTCAAACAGATTTGTGAAACATAATTTTCCGTTTGGAAAAGCTTTGTTGAGTCTTTCTTGGTACACCATATGCACATGTTTACACCCATTTATTCAACTGGGTTTTTTCTACCAGTTTCCATAAAATGTGACTGCTAAGCCTTAGCCTAACATAGCTCCAAGTACTGGGGTTCTGAGGGAGCAGTTATGAACTGTAGTATGTACACATACATACTACTATACATATATATACACAGAGTAAAATGTGTGTTTTTTAATATTTTATATATAAAGCATATAACACAACAGCAGTATATTGTATATTATTATATTATCAGCAATTATACATTATAATAATTTATATAAAATTATGGTTTTTAAAAAACCATTTTCCCATTCCTACTGTAACCACATATCCTGCAATTGCAAGGATGATTTCAGGGAGTGACATGAATGGCATGAAACTTTTCATAGAGTTATGAAATTGCTACTGGAATAATTTTAATTTGGGGATTTCCCTAAACATCATAGAACAACAACAGCCTACATCAGAGCTCAGTAAAACAGTAAAACCCATTGAATAATTTGCATACAGTTGTAGAGGAAGGAATAGTTCAGTGCAACAAGTACGACTCCAATGGCACTTCCATCATCACCATTTCATTTTTCCCCACGACTCATTAAAAAAAACAAAAGGACATCTTTTTAACCATACAACTTTTAAATATTCATGGAATTAAAGCAGCTGATTACTCCAGACAGTGGCAAGAGGCCTGTGTGTAAGGTGTGTTTTGGCACTGGTGAAGGGCACAGATGGATCATGTAGCACATCAACCCTTCCTGGCTAGTGGATGTCCCCAAGAGCAGTGGCATCTGGACACAGTCAGTCAGGCTACAACCTTCAGTTTTTGTTGGACCTGGTGTCAGCACAGAGCATGTCCTCAGATTACAGCAGAAAACGAAGGGAATGCCTGTTTGCCATGGTCCCATAATATTAAGGACAAGAGTTCTCAGAAGGATCCAAGGCCATATTTTCACTCTAAAACTGCTCGCATGAGTAGTGACACGAACCTGTCTAAGAGTTAGAGGTTCAGTCATAGCACTGAGTCTTACTTGAGTCATATTTGAGCTTTGCAAGAAATGGTGTGCAAGTATTCAATTTTAGATATAGCCTGATTATTTTTGTTCTGCAAAGTACCATATGCAGGAAACACTATTCTTTGATAAGTTCCTCATTTAGAAAACTAAGCGTGAATTTATTTTCAACCAATTGTAATTTCCCCCCTTTGTTATTTAAATAATTTACCACTTTGGTATGTTGTGCCTTTCACATTTATGACCTGAATGCAAAACAAGTATTAGGCAGAGGAACTTCTTTTTTCTGTGTTTTAGAGGCCATTGAAACCATTACATAAGAAGCTATAGTCTTTACGTTTTGAAAAGCATTGTGGCTTGTGAGGGAAAATATTTCATCACACTTATGGAGTTGAGAAATGTTAGTACATGAATAAGAAAAATAGTGTCTAGACGTTACTTGTTTTTTCTCAGTGCAGTTAACCATTAACATAATTTATTGTGTTTTATTTAATGAATGAAGATCCCATTTCCTTTGCAAAGAGGCTGCCCAATTTCAATGCCGAGATACACTCTTTACAAAGGCACTTTTTGCCTCCTCTTTTAACAAGTGGCTCCACTAAAGCTGCTGCAGTGTGGATCTGCATTGGCACTAGAAGAACAAGCTAACTGATTGCATTCGTTGTTCATCTCCATCAGTTATGGGTCTGGGGTGCATTGATGATATTTAGAAACAGAACAGGGAAAAGAATCAGGACGTAGCACAAAACTGTGCACACCAAAGAGGAATCCTGCACTGGGGGTGTGTGTCCCAGTAGGACTCATTCCCATAAATGACTCCTTTGCTCAGCAGTGGACCCCAAAGGATTGGGCATTGTCCTCCTTGCAGATAGCTTGATGTGTTTTTTCTAAACATCAGGCATCTCCCCCAGTCACAATGACCTTTCAAAGTGATAGGGAGGGGCCACACAATAACTACCTCAGGACTTTCAGGTGTATCCCATTTATTCCTGTGGATTTGTGTCACCCCAATTGGCTCCAGTACTCCTTAACTCTATCTTCCTCAACTGTGAGCACTTCTTCACTCTGCCAGGGCCCTGAGTGCACTAATAGGCTGTAACTGCCTTGACTGCTCTCACCTGGATCCTCCACACGCACTTGGCCATGGGAGTAGGAGGTCTCTTAAGCTCAGGCCCAGACAATAAATCCCTTCCCAAGCTATGTTGCAGCTGTAGGATGTTTCTATCCCTATTTCCTGGTGTTCTTGAATCATTATGTGGATTTTGTGGGTCAGCCTTGGATATGACTTGTTACCTTGCCTTTGCCTGATGTTCACTGGATGGTTGATTGGACTGGTTGCTGTCACTGTTCCTGCTCAGGGGCTGTGGGACCATGACCCAATGGTAAGATCCTTGCCTGTGCTGTCTTTAGCCTTTCCTCACACTCCTTGGTGGAGCAGCCTTCCCCTTATCCCTCTGATGTGATCCCACAGGTTGGCAGGATCAGCGAAGAAGGAGACCTTACTGGTCAAAACTAAGGCTAGAAAGAAAAGCTTTGAGTATTTCAGCCTACTCCATGTCTTTTGTTACTAGGTTCCCTGCCCCACTCTACTGCTAAACCTGTGCCTTCCTTAGATCTTATTTAGCTTCCACTGTGCTTATAGAAGCTCTTGCTGGCCTATATGAATCCTACAAATTCCCACCCAGCTGAGCCTTGGCCTTCCTAGCTTGTCTGTATTTCTCCTGGGTAACCTGTCTCTACTTATATTCTGTGTGCTTGCCTTTTGTGCTTGACACCAGCTGGAAGCTCTCTGACTCTTCCATGGGCCCCTTCTCCTACATTTGATTCCTGCATATCAGAATGGGCTGTACTTAGTTCAGAACTCTCCTCAACTCTTATCAAGGTTAACTGGGAGCTTTTAAGTCATTTCAGTGCAAGCCAGATTTGTTTCTAGGCTTTCCTATAAAGTAAACATCCCTTGTTGAGCAGAACCTGCAACATTTGAGACATAAGTTCACTGTGAAAGATATCCTGAGGCAGTAAAGGAACTAGTGGTGGGCAGAAACAAGGATGCAAAGTCAAAGTAGTACCTACTTTCAACTAAAATAACGTGGTTAAAATGCTAGTCTTGCTCAATGGAGCGGTGTCTTCTGGCCTGCAAGCAGAGCTGTAGGTTATGTTTTTAAATGCAGAGAATCTTGTAGGTTTGCAGTAATATCAGTCCCCCCATCCTCTAACAAAACTAAATGGCTGCTAGCTACCATTCCCTCTTAGATCCCAGCAGCACTTTCTGGCCTAGAGTTCAGTGCCATTGCTGCCATGCTGTTGTGGGCCAGGATAGCTCTCCAGAGGACAGTCAGTGGTGGCAGGAGCTTGAGCATAGTTGCTTGGGTCCCTGCCACCTGCCCCTGCAAGCAGAAGGTGGTGGCCAGCTGGGATGCTCAGAATGAAGCTAGATGAAGCTCCTCTGCATGCTAAGTCCCCACTGGGGCTACACAGTGCTCACCGTGAAGCAAGGGCTTCTTGTAGGTATGGCCTTGCGATCCATTACAGCTGCTGTAGCTCACCCTTAGGTGTTTGTAGCAGCAGCTGCTTGCTCTATGCAGGCCCTGCCCATGGACTCCACTGTAGTGTTAGCAGCAGCTTTGTCAACAGTTTCTGTTGTGGTTTAACCCAGCTGGCAACTAAGCCCCACACAGCTGCTCACTCACTCCCCCCAGTGGGATGGAGGAGAGAATGAGAAGAGTAAAAGTGAGAAACTGGGGAGTTGAGATAAAGACACTTTAATAGGTAAAGCAAAAGCTGCACACACAAGCAAAGCAGAACAAGGAATTCATTCACCACCTCCCATCAGCAGGCAGGTGTTCAGCCACCTCCAAGAAAGCAGGGCTCCATCATGTGTAACGGTCACTCGGGAAGACAAACACCATCACTCTGAATGTCCATGTCCCCCCCCTTCCTCCTTCTTCCCCCAGCTTCATATGCTGAACAGGACGTCATATGGTATGGAATACCACTTTGGTCAGTTGGGGGCAGCTGTCCTGGCTGTGACCCCTCCCAATTTCTTGTGCTCCCCCAGCCTGTTCACTGGAGGAGTAGGATGAGGAGCAAAAAAGGCTTTGACTCTGTGTAAGCCCTACTCAACAATAATGAAAACATCCCTGTGTCATCAACGCTGTTTTCAGCACAAATCCAAAACATACCCCCACACTACCTACTATGAAGAAAAAGAATTCTATCCCAGCCAAAACCAGCACAGCTTGTTAAATTCTGCTAACTGATGAAGCAGCTGGTTTGCTAATCCTTAGTAGTTTTATACAAAACCAACCCATAACCAAGATTTTATATGGACCAAGATTTTATTTTATATGGGAGAAGCCTTAATTGGTAGAAAGATATGAGGTGACACTGATTTCCTGCCCATCTCTTGTTGCAGTGGAGACCTTCCTATTCTGAACGCATGGAGCTTGATCCAGTTTTTGTTCAGCAATATATATACTGCCGCATCTTTTCAACAAGGAGCATTTTGGCATCAGGCAAAACTACTGGTTACAGAAAACACAAACCCTTTCAAGGAATGGGAGCGACAGCAGCATGTAATGTGCTAAGCTGCGCTCAGAGGAGGGGACTGGGTAAGCAATAGATTTCACGCATATGCTTTGTACCATCTTATGGGCATGGAGATGTTACCAGGGTTTGCTGGACAGTGCCTCAGGTGTCAGTTAGGTTGAACTGAGAATACAGAGAAGTTGTATCAGGCCAAATTTGTGCCCAGATGACAGGTGACAAAGCCAACTGGAAGGAAGGACAAAACAGCACTAATTTTACAGAGTAATATCAAAAAGGTGTTTGTGTATGGTGAATTCCATGAAAATATTTTTCATTAGGTATTAGCCCAATTTATGTGAATAACAGTTAAAAAAAATAAGGAATGAAAAAAACTTCTAATAACCTATTAAAAAAACCCTCCAAAACAGCTCTCAGGGGATTTAAAGAGCTAATATGTACTTAATGGAGGGGCTAAAAATGTAAGTGCATGTAATTATGACAGGAAAAAAATCCCAGAGCTGAACTGCAGAGCTTCCCTAAAATGGTAGTCAGTCAGGTTTCCCTAGGGAAGAGGAGGAGAGTGGGTTTTACACTGCATCCTTCACATGCCTCCTGACAGCACCCTTCCAGCACGCCCCCTCACGAGGCTGTAGGCTCTGTCTTAGCCCAGCCATCCAGGCAAGGGGATCCATCCATCAGCCCCTGAGCAGATGGTTAACGCAGCCAG
>NW_010236668.1:0-6852 GCF_000690775.1 Eurypyga helias
TTCCACTCTGTGAATCTGTGAATAACCACACCTCCCTCTCTTGTTCTGACTTTTAAAGCCTCTGAGAGGCAAAGAGCCTGGAAGCAAGTCCCAGGGAAGGCAGGGTGTCCTGAGGCAGCTGCCAAGGTGTCCTTGCTGTTATTCAGGTGATGGAGGAAAGCATTAACCACTATGGGTGCAGGCTGTTTTGCAAACCATACTGTGTAAATGTGAAACAAGTGAGGTATCTGCAACTTGGTGCCTGCTAATTACAGTAGCCTTTTCTTAGCTCTTCGATGTTTTGGAGCTCTGAGGGATTGCAAGTAAGTGCAGATGAAAAATTAGGGGCATTAGAAAAAATGCCAGATAAAGGGAGGGACCCACTCCAACTGAGAGCAAAACTTGGAGACAGAAAATACAAGCATGTTTTATAGCAAGTTTTAAAAGAGCTCTTCATCTCTTATTTTGCCTGGCTACCTTCTTCTTTATTTCCTTCCTTGCCTTCCGATTCAGCTGAGCTATTGCAATAAGGATTAAATTGTAGGTTTACCATCTCTGTTTTAAAATTAGTCCCCAGCCCTGCTTATGAAAATGGCCAAGCACCTTTCAGTTGTGGTATTTCAAATACAAGACACTCTGATGCACAATGGCAAAGAACCTGCCCAAGAACTAGGAGAGAGATTAAATAACCTTTTAATTGTCTTCATGTTTCCAGCTGTGCAATAGGTAGCAGAGAGATGGCTGTCTGGGCTCCTCTTTGCCAGCCTGATATTCCGGATGGAGGCTGAAGGGCTGCTCCTGCCTCCTTGTTTGCAACTACTGGGAGTTTCACCCTGGATTTCCACCCTGCTGGGGTTGAGGTACTGAGTGTTTTGGAGGTAACACTCCTGCTGTTGGAGAACATATGGAGAGAAAGCACACTGCAGTGAGTGCCGTGGGAAAAAGGACCTTCACAAGCTCGAGCTTTGCTTCGGTTTGGTCTTGTTCACAGCACGATGGGCTTTTAGCCAGTAGAGACCCAAAGGATCCATAAGAGCAGTGATAGGTATGGGCTGTTCTGCCACGCTTTCTCAGGAGGCTTACGCTGGGGTAGCAGTTGTACGCGTTGATCGTGAGCTGGAATCCTTACATTTTGAACAGGATGGGTAGATGCTATATTGAAGACAAGGGATCCGGGGAAATGATCTGAACTCTGGATTAGGCCTTAAATGACATGTACCATGAAGAAAAGTTGCTGGACAAATTGCACTCACCTGTGTTTTGTACAACGTCCAGGATTTCTTTCATAGGCTCAGTTTTGTTCTGGGGGGTGTGTGTATGTGTACACACAAGTATACACTCCTCTTCGTGAATATATGATGAGTACAGAAACCGTCACTGAGAAATTCTTCCCCTTGAGAAGAACCCTTCAGTAATAAGAAACTGTAAGTGAACATTTTTTGAGGCAAACTGTTGAAGTAGTTTTCTAGGAATTGGGCTGTACCTTACGGCTACTTGTCCTCTACAACATCTGCAGTTTCCATCAGCCTGGACAGAGCATGTCCGATGTGTGCCTCTTAAACTGCGTTAGCAGAGTTTGGTTTCTTTAAGGCTTTTCTTAATTCAGTGTGTGGATCTTCGGTTTCTTCAGGTGACAGTCCCTGGTTTTATGCATATAGAAAGAGGGCATGGAGGTGTGCTGTGGTTTGGTCTGATCAAGTCAGGGATTTGTCTCCCCCTTAATTCAACCAAGGCTGTTTATTTGCCCTTCGTTATATCATTAAATTACTTAATTTTTTTTAGATGCTGAAATAGGTTTATGAATTTGATGTAGTTTATTCCTTCTTATAACCTGGTCTGGAGGAATCAAGTTTGCTGTGTGCTGCTTGAGGTAGAAGTTAGGGAGAAAATTTTGTGGAAGTCAAGGGTGCAGTAAGATGACATGTTTTTAGGAAAGCTCTCCAGACTGCCAGGAACTCAGGTGTAACATTGCAGCTGGGCCTTCCAAACTATGCTGGGAGCTCCAATGTGCAAATAGGTACCACTGGGATTTCAAATACTCTTCTGTATTTCTCCTTCAGCACCTATATACCACAAAAATGTGGCCATTAGATTCTTACCCTTCTAGTAATCTCTTCTGAAAATACATGGTCATTTTCTTCCATTTTTGAGATGTCACCATCACTTCTATCTCCAGGAATAATACTTCCTAGAAGATTTGAATTTTCCTCACATTCAGAAAGATTTCCAGGTTATTCAAGCTGTTAGGTTCCTTATAGTAAAGCAATTTAGGTTAAATATGCCTTTTGCAAAGGATGGAATAGCTGAAATTGCAACTGAACTGCAAGGGTAATTGCATGAAAAGAAAGTTAATCTTTGTTTAACTTCTGTAACTTCTGCATTTGCTGCACTGGAAGCTGTCGTAACCCCATTTCTTCTGCAGAAGTGGATTATTTACTCGTGATAATAGCCACATAAAATCATTAACATGCTGTCATAAACAGCTGTGTCAAACTGTGTTGTAAGTGTTGGTGACATAAATAACATGTCCAACAAGAAGCTGTCATTTACACGCAGAAAACAGTTGCCGTTGGGAGCAGTGAAAGGAACACATGTTTTCAAAGTAACTACTCTTTCATGCATTGTAAATGCACCTCTATACTGTTACCCATGCTTTATAGCAAAAGTGCCCTGTGCCAATGTGCAGCTTTTGGGCCTAATCCTGATGTGTTTCATTTAGTAACTGTGGAATTGGAGCATTAGGATAGATGAAAAACAAGTCATGGTTTGACTCGTCTTCTTGGTGTTATTAGAGAATACATTTCATTTTACGTTCTATGGTGCTATTGTTATTGTGGCTGAAGTACCCTACAAGTTGAGGCTTCTAACTCGTGTCATGGTTTCACACCAACCAGCAACTGAGCACCACCCAGCCACTCACTCACATCCCCTTCCTCAGTGGTGGAGGAGAATCGGAGGAAAAGGCAAGGAAACCTGTGAGTTAAGAACAGGATAATTATCGAAATGAAATAAAATTAAATAATGCTAATAATACCACTGGTGGTGTTCAGCCTGGAGAAGAGAAAGCTCTGGGGAGATGTTATAGTACCTTCCAGTGCCTTGGGGGAAGCTGCGGGGGACTTTTCACAAGGGCCTGTAGTGACAGGACAAGGGGTAACAGGCTTAAACTGAAAGTGGGGAGATTTACATTAGATAAAAGGAAGGAATTCTTCGTGATGAGTCACTGGAACAGGTTGCCCAGAGAAGCTGTCGATGCCCCATCCCTGGAAGTGTCCAAGGCCAGGCTGGATGAGGCTTGGAGCAACCTGGTCTAGTGGAAGGTGTCCCTGCCCATGGCAGGGGGTTTGGAACTGGATGATCTTTAGGTTCCCTTCCAGCCCAGACCGTGCGGTGATTTTATGATGCAGAAGAGGAAAAAAGACGTTTCTGCATTCATATGCAGCAGTTCGGAAACACCATTCCCCATGCATGGGAGTGCAGAACGGGAGTGTTGTCACCGGCACGGAGCTGGAGGGAGGTTGGGAGCAGCCTGTCTTTCTGGGAAGCAGAGGTCTGTATCTAAACCTGGAAGCACTCAGGGGTGCTGCCCCTCGACAGGGTGGATAGGCAAACCAGTGATGTGTCAGGAACTTTGATTTTATTATCACAGAGTGGAAACTACTCCGACACTTTCTCACTCATGTCATTACTGGGACTTGAGAAGACTGTGTTGTCTGAGAATACGGATTGTATGTTCTTTACCCATTCTTAAATTATGAGAGAATGCTTGATGCAGTAGAGAAAAATGGCCACTTTATGTTGTTTTGAGTTGTGCTCTTTGATGTAACTGCATCCACATGTTCTCAAGCATTTTAGTGGTTTTTCTACTCTTCAGTAGCCCTCATATGGTAGCTCTGCCCTGACAGCATCTCCCTCTGCTTTTACAATCTGGTTGACCTCCTAACTACGCCAAGTTGAGTGGTGTCTCGCTACCAAAGTGACTGATAAGAATTTGGCGCCTGCGTTCTTGCAGCGGGTGGAAATCTCTGGCCTTCAGAGCTGTGTTGGGGATGGTGTGCAGCTGGCAGAGTTGGCACTCTCAACACCTCCCCGGCCTCTTCCCTATACAGAGGACACCTCGCGTGGTCCTTCTCTTGCTGCCTACTGGAGAGCAGCGGCCAGAGTAGGAGGTAGTGAGGAGAACATTGTTCTGGCGAGGTGGAAGAAGATTCACGAGGTTTGAGACTTCACGCTGCTCAGTCTGCACTCTGGAATGCTTTCCTCCCACTTGCTGGCTAACAGCCAACAAGGTGAGGCCCAACGCTATCTTTGTGCCTGTTGCACTGAAATGATTCTCATTGTGTGTGGCCGGAGTAGGTCCTGTAAGCAACTAAATTCTCCAAAAAACCCTCAGGAGGTGCAGTGGTTGTACGTCAAGCTCCAACTTGTGTATATAATACGGATACTTAGCTTTGCTTTTTCTCCCTATTTTACATATAAAAGATGTTTATCTACAAATACTGATTTTATAGTGATGGGACAAGAATATAACTTATGTTTGAGGATTTTTGTGCGTGTTAAGCTATGCTT
This sequence comes from Eurypyga helias, assembly GCF_000690775.1. Taxonomy (NCBI): domain Eukaryota; kingdom Metazoa; phylum Chordata; class Aves; order Eurypygiformes; family Eurypygidae; genus Eurypyga; species Eurypyga helias. The sequence goes on from NW_010236668.1 coordinate 4,549, forward strand.
CCCTACAAATTGTTACTTATAATGTTTGACAGTCTTATCTATGGCACCTCTGGGCATTGTATGGTAGCTACTTATACTGAGTTTCTGTATCTAATACAGTATGTTTCTTCCTCCATAGAAATGTATAACCAATATTTACACATACTCCTCCATTTTTGCTCTTTCAGGTTCACAGATTAAGGCTTTTACGTCACTGAGGTTCTTGACTGAGCCTTCAGATGCTGTCACCATGCGTGGAAGCAACGTGCTGTTGAACTGCGTAGCAGAATCAGATCAAGGAGCCCCGATTATTAAATGGAAGAAAGATGCGGTCTTCTTAAACCTGGCAGTAGATGAAAGGAGGCAGCAGCTGGCCAATGGATCACTCCTGATACAAAACATAGTTCACTCCAGGCACCACAAGCCGGATGAAGGTCTCTACCAGTGTGAAGCATCTCTAGAAGGCATTGGAGCTATCATCAGCCGGACAGCAAAGGTCATGGTAGCAGGTAGGCAGAAACATTCCTGCCTTTTGGATTGCTGGATATACTGTTTAGAAGAAGCTGCTTTAAAAAAAAAAAAAAAAAGAGTTAAAAAATGTACATAAAAGCACTTCAAGTGATGTGGGTTTTCTTTTTTCCCCCTCTTCAAAAGAAGTAAAGCTAGATATGACACTTCTGTGACAGTAATTTATTTCTGACAAGGTATTATTCTTGTTTAAATATGTCTAATCACCTCTTTGTTGCTGCGAGTTATTTGCTGCATATTTATTGTCTTCAAAATAGATGAAACCTCTGAAGTTGGAAATTAACTGCTTTTCTGGTGAATTGAAGATCACAAAAAAAGCCCCGCCAAACTTCTGTAGGGCAATGAACATATGAATTTGTATGGTTTAGGAACTTTTTCATAGACAAGAACTCATTATGCAACTTACTGGAATTGGCAGCCTCTTTGTAGTTCCTTTAAAGCACTTGTGTAGGTAGAAGGAACAGAAGTTTGTTACCAGGCATCTGAGAACAGTAATGGCTTCTCATTGACTTTACAAATACCTTTGTAGAAGATGCTTGTCTGAAGTTTTAAAGTGGTCCTTTCGCCTCTTCATCAGTCTGTAGAAAGATGTAGTGAGTCCTTAATCATCTAATTATTGGGGAAAAAATACTTGGAAATCCTTCAAATAAAAGCTGCAAAGAAACCCCAAATCATACCAACTGGAATGTGCTGGAGTTCAGAATAATTTCTTTGCGATCGTTATTTAAGAATGCTGCCACTTCTAAGGGGATGCTTTTTTCTGCTCTCAGTTTCTGTATACATGAGGATGTGGAATAAAACTGAAGTTCAGTTCAGGAGCTCTACAACTTTTTGCCATCCTGTGTCTTTAGCCTAAACTCTCACCAGTTATACTCAGAGGGAGTCCAGGCAGCTGTCTTCTCCGTTGCTCTCTCCAGGGCCCCTCATGAACTGGTGCCTTTTCTAGTCTTAAGGTCCCTTAAACTGAAGATCACTTCCCCTACTCCAAACCCTTCTCTGCCAGCTAGAAAAGCTGTGTTTTCTCACGGTACCCGATTAAAATGGGTAATAAGAGTCTCTGCTCTCTTCTAATCTACTTCCTCCCCACCACTTCTCTGTCTGAATCTCTGGTCATTTAACCTCAGGTCCTCAGCAGTGTGTTTACTCCTGTGCTGTGATTCCTACCCGGAATGATGGAGAACCCCACAGATGCAAAGAAAATTTGGTCATTCTCTTATCAGGTCACCCTCGGAGGGAGCACTTTGCCAAGTAGGGCTTTTTGCCAGTTCAAGTTGTTATTTGGCCTTGATCTTGATTGTTGGCAACCACTAACTAATAAAATCAGTCCAATTATTCTTTTTAAGTGAATGCACATATGTGAGTGTTCCCTGTTGTGCTGTGCTCAGCTCTGTAATTTTGGGCTTTTCATAGGAGGAGCTGTGCTTTGCATGGCAGGTCCTGGTCTCATACCCTTGCAGTGATGGTGGGAAGTTTGAAGGGGGAGAGCAGAACTTATTTTGTTCAAGAACAATTTGGCTGAAATCAGAAGAACCAATAAAGATTTCTTAATTGGAAAGACACTGAGAAGGACAAGAGGCACTGCACACAAACTGGAATACTGTATATTTGTTTAAACATAAGCATTTTTCCTATAAGTGAGATTACAGAATGAAGCGGTTTGCCCAGGGATGCTGTGGATTCTCCGTGTTGGAGATATTCAAGACTCAGTTGGACACAACCAGGCACAACGTGCTGGCAGCTGCCCCTGCTCTCTGCAGGGGGCTCGGCTTGGATGGTCTCTGTAGGGGTCTTCTGACC
>NW_010236668.1:6897-7108 GCF_000690775.1 Eurypyga helias
TGCTTCTATGACAATGGCTCATATTATAAGGTGTATGGCCTTTAAAACTGGCAACAGGTTCCTCAAGCAGAAACGGTATTTTGCTCTCTGAAGGACACATATTACCAAGCAAGCAGAATTTTTATGGTGTTTCTTTTTTTTTGAGGAAGTCACTGTAATTTTGGCAGAACATCATTGACTTAAGGCACTGGCAGATGGAAACACGGCGGAG
>NW_010236668.1:7136-8941 GCF_000690775.1 Eurypyga helias
TCACACTCCACTATGTTGTGTTAATCATTGCTTGGCAAAGCAAATAAGCTTCCTGTGTTCAGAAAAACCTCCTTTTACAGAGATGAGGATTGGCACAGGGTAGAGCTATGTCTAATATTGTAACACTTGAAAACCGAATCTTTCTGATCCCTTGTATGGTGTACAAGGTATCGTTGCTAAACAGAATTTTTTTTTCTCGAGAATCTGATGCTTTCATCCAAAGGGGTTGATGATGGGATGTGTGATTGCACTGTCCTGATGAGTGGAAGATTGTGTTCACGTCAACAGTACATATTCTCATTTCACTTAGTCTCCCATTTCTGTGCAAGATTTCATTCCTGCAAGATTTTAAAGGGAAGAACATGAGCTTTAATATTTCAGGCAGGTTTCAGAAAGAGATTCATTCACTGAATTACAATCTAATCTTGGGTAGTGTCACTTTTAAACTATAGGTCTGTTCACAGCATTTTAAGTACTTACTGTTCTGTTTGGCAACATAGAATACATCAACATTTATGTCTTTGGAGGTTAAAATTGCCAAACCACTGGTATGCATAAGGAGCGTATATCTTTCTCGTAGTAAAGACCATGAACGTGATTTCACCACGCTTTTTAAAGCATTAACAGTCAATAAAACAGTCACCGCTAAAAGGTAACAGTCACCTCTGCATGGAACAGACTGCTGAGGGGTACTGAAAGTATATTGCCCTTTTAAAGCCCTTCCCTTAGACTTTCATGGCTTAAAGTACTTTCAATAAAGAAAATGTAGCAAATGAAAACTGTTTTTAATCAGTTGAGAATTTTAGGCATGAAGCCTGCCATGTACAGGAAAATACATCGTTTCTAAGAACTTCTCAAGGGTCCTTACTGCCTTGACGTGCTCCAGCTGTAAAAGTGTTCCAGGCTGACATGGAAATGAGAGCACTGGAGAGAAACTAAGAGCTGCTTCCTTCTCCGGCATCTTATTAAAACTCCCAATTTAACAGACTACTGATTATTGGTTTTTCTAGTAATTGGTAGGATTTCAGATGGAAACCATGCTACCTTGTCTTACGTCTCTATTTATAGACTGTTGCAGGATCAGTCCTTCAAAGGTTCTGGCTTTACTGTTAATCTAAAACGTTGGTCTTTCAGGGGACAGTAAAAAGTGGAGTCCAAGGTTACTTTACAGGGAAATTCCCCCACTTCAGCATCCAGCCCCTTGGCTGCTCTCTGACTGTGTGAGATAGGAATTTTTTGTGTGTGGTCATAATGATTTATAACTAGAAAATAATTTATACTGAAAATAATTTATAATAACTGAAAAAAAACCCCAAACCCACAAGGAGCTACAAAACCAACAAAGACAACCAACCAACCAAACCACCAATCAAGAGATATCTACATCACAGCTGTTGGTCTGGATGGATCTATGTCCTGGCTTTGGTAATTGCTAACAGCACATGTGTAGAGACTGTAGGAACAGCGTATATCCATATATTTGCCCAAATACTCCATCAGTCGCCAACTGTGGTTTGTGTGTTAATAAGTTTGTTTCTGTTCTTTAGGCGGGTGTTGGACTAGATGACCTTTGAAGGTCCCTTCCAACCCAAGCCATTCTGTGATTCTAAACTCTTGAGTCATGAGTGTAGCATTTGTATGTTTAAGTGCCTTTTAATTAGATTTTTTCCTTCAATAAATTTGCCTTGACCCATACAGACTTTCAGCATTACTTTCCTTGTACTTGTATGTTGCCACTGATTCAGCCTGTCCTGAAATCAGAGGTTACTTGGGGTCAGGGGTAATCATAGACTCATAGAATGGTT
>NW_010236669.1:0-670 GCF_000690775.1 Eurypyga helias
AAGTTGCAGAAAGCAAAGGCAGGGAGTGGGAGAATAAAGAATTGCCTGCTGTAGGAGAATACCATGTTTGAGACCATCTAAGGTACCTGAATCATAGAATCATAGAATGTTTTAGTTTGGAAAGGACCTTAAAGGACCTTATCTGACATAGAGAGCAACATCCCCTCCGCGTCTCCCCGCCTGTCCTTCCTGAAGAGCCTGTATCCTTCCATTCTGACACTCCAGTCATAGGAGCCATCCCGCCAGGTCTCTGTGATGCCAGTGAGGTCATAGCCCCTCATGCGTGCACTCGCGTCTAACTCCTCTTGTTTATTTCCCATGCTCTGTGCGTCCACATAGAGGCATTTAAGATGGGCCCCCAATGAAGTTGGCTTGCCGACTGCAGCATCTAGCATTCCCCTGTTTTGTTTGCCAGGTTTGGAGCATCTAGAACTCTCATGTTTTGTTCTCCTTGTGACCTGTGATTCTTCTCCAGGCTCTGGGCATCTGTTGGTGGCACTGGTGGTTTTGCCCCTTTCAAACCTAGTTTAAATCCCTCTTGATGAGCCCTGCCAATTCATCGATGAGAATCCTTTTTCCCCTTTGAGATAGCCCCACGCCATCTGTTGTCAGCAGGCCCGGTGCTGTATAAACTTCTCCATGATCAAAAAACCATAAATTCCACTGATGG
>NW_010236670.1:0-210 GCF_000690775.1 Eurypyga helias
AGTCCAACTATCAACCCAACACTACTCTCCCTTCTGAAGGGCTTGCAGCCATCAGCTCCAACACTCCAGTCATGGGAGTCATCCCATCACGTTTCTGTGATGGCAACTACGTCATCTCTATCCTGCTGCACCATGGCTTCCAGCTCCTCCTGTTTGTTGCCCATAGCGCATGTATTGGTGTACATGCACTTGAGGCGGGCTACTGACTAA
>NW_010236670.1:497-740 GCF_000690775.1 Eurypyga helias
CATTATCTGCACTCCCAATCCTTCAACCAACTGCCCCAGGATCCTGCAATCCCTTTTGATTTCTTTTAGGCTTCTCTCACCAACCTCATCACTGCCCACCTGCATTGCCAATAGTGGGTAATAATCCGAAGGCCACACCAGCCCAGGGAGTTTCCTGGTGATGTTTCTGGCCCAAGCCCCAGGGAGGCAATAGATCTCCCTGTGGGATGGGCCTGGGAAGCATATCAGGCCCTCTGTTCCCCT
>NW_010236671.1:0-394 GCF_000690775.1 Eurypyga helias
AGGGAGCCCCGACCTCCCACCCCCCCTCGATCCATCTTCGGGGGGTGGCAGCGGGCAGCCCGAACGGGTTAACGAGAAGGGCTTTGTCACTGTTGAAAAGAGGGAGAAGGAGGGGGGGGAGACAGGAGAGATCTGAGGCTGAAGAGTATTGATACGGAATGGGAGGGGAACCACCTGGAGATGAAGCTCCGAGGGGAGTTAAACACAAAGCCATCCCTCCCTCCTTCCATCCATTCCTCCCTCCCTCCCTCCCTCCATCCATCCCACTGCCACTCCCCAGTGCTTCACCCCCCTGCACCCCAGCAGTGCCACGATGTTGGGACCCACCTGGGGAAGGTGCGGCAAGGCCACAGGTGTGAGGAACAGCGTGGACCGGCGCAGACCCGGGAGGAGA
>NW_010236671.1:423-21108 GCF_000690775.1 Eurypyga helias
GGTGATGGGCCGGACCTGCCCGTACACCCCCAGCATCAGCCTCCATGGACGGAGCACAGGGGGTTCACCTCCGTGGGCTGGGACCAGGGCGGGTGGATGTCTCCCCAGCAGCAGAGCGTGGGGCGGTGTGAGGAGCTGGCAAGGGAAGGGTTCCCCCGCTTGAATTACACTGGTTTTGCTTGTCCAACACGAGGGACTGCAGCAAGTGGGGAAACGAGAGCCAGCTGAGCCCTCCTGCCAGCCTTGCTGGGGCTGAACTTGAGGTCAGTGGAGCGCAAAACTCCTCCAGGGAAGGAGGAAACAAATGTTCATGGATCGGGTATCGACAAACTTGAACAAGTGGGAGGGAGAGGAGAAGAAGGGGCTGTCGGAGCTGCCTTCATAAAACTGTAAACAGCGATGCTGGGACAGAGTTGAAAGGAAATTGCCCAGCAGCTGCTTGGAGTTTCCCTGGGAAGTGCTTGTCCTAGCCAGAGAGGAGAAAGCCCTGTACGGGAAACGTGAAGTCCCCCCACCCTCGGTAACGGCAGCCCCGCGGCAGAAGTTGGCCGTCTCCTCGCAGGTTCCCCTCCGGGTTACAGTCAGGCTGGGGGGGTGGAGGGGGAAGCTGGACGTGCAGAAGAAACCTCATCACTCCTGATGGAGGCCTTCGCGGGGGGACACAATGCACCCCAGTGTCCTGGCCCTCCCAGCTCCTCCTGCCAGCCAAAAGGTGACTGCCCCTTCCACAGGCCGCCTCTCTGTTCAGGTACTAATTAAACTGGCCCGGGCGGCTGGCGAGGGGAGAACTTCCCATTGATTTTTACAAACTGTGAAACCTTAAGCCTGTATCAGGTGATGAGAGAGGGGGGGAGATCAGGGCGTTTCAGCACATACGAATTTCTTCATTTCATCACTTTAAAAAGGAATTTTTATCTCCAACCATATTGAAGATAAATGATCTATTAATAACAATAAAAGGGAACTCCAAGCAGAGAGACCCAGGTATTCAGTTGTTTTTTTTTTTTTTTAAATGGACTTCTGGTTTAGGATTGATTTTCTGAACTGTGCTTCAGCAATGGTTTCTCATAAGATACAATATTTGATTTTTCCACAAGATATCAAGAACAGATGCATGTAAGTAAACAGACAGATAGATGTAAGTACAGACGCTCACAGAAGGCAGTGCTCATTTTGTCCATGTGAGCTTGGAAGAATGATTTATTTTTGTAGCCCTTAAGCATAATAATAATAATAATAGAACATATGTGTCCATTTTATTGCCATATTTCCAAAGTTCATACAACTCAGCAAGCAACAAGCATTTTTGTTTCAAGCTGGGCTTTAGACCATATACTTTATTAAAAAAAGAATTCTATGAAACCCAGGACTGGTAAAACTGTGTCTGAAGGGCCAGGGAGCTGCTTTACTACAACAGTTGTGCCTAGCGTGTGCATGGAGGATCAGAACTGGCTCTGTTCTTACTTACTCACCTTACCAGAAGGCCTATGACATCCCAAGCTGAGGCTGTATAATCATTCCGTTATAAACCACACATTTCCCAGTTGTAAATGGTCACGGTAAAAACGTATTTGTGGCTTAAGTTTGGTGTGGAGAGTCTCAGTCAGGACATTTTTTTCCGCTTGGAAAGATTTTGAAATGAAGCAATTGGGTCAATTATTTGGGTTTGGAAACAGCAGAAGAGGGTCTTTTAAATTACTTCCTAGGTTTGAATGCTTAGAAGTGGTCTGGTTTTAACAGTGAGCTTCAGTCATTAGAGAAAGAACTTGAATCTATGGATTAAAGGTTAAGAGGAATTTGTGATGGAGTTCAGCAGAAGCAGGAGAGAACTCAAACTTTTTCCTGACAGTTATATATGGCCTGTAGAGCGTAGACTGGAGGTAAACCATAGCTGAAGTTCCAGAAGTCAATTTGGGGATATAAGGGCAGTGAAATGAATGAAAAGTTACTCTGAGTCAAATTATTCAGTGTGATACGTTTATACTGCATATGATGTCCTCGAGCATCTGGTTCTGCATCATACTGTATGGATGGGGTCTCTTAAACTTCTCAGAGAAATGTAGGATGCAGGATGTGGTAACAAGCACTGCCAAGCTAAGTAATGGGTTGTGGAGGGAAATGAATTTTGTCACCAATCCTGATGTGGTCAGCCAAGGCTGGGACTCTGTAGGCCAAGGACCTCTCTACATCTAAGGGTCTCGTGCATCACTTCTGGAAATGGCCCTCAGAAAGGGATCAGAGCAAAGACACACGGGTTCAAAGTTTTTACAGCTGGGTGTAGTGATCCTGGAGGAGTTTCTACATGTGACTGTTTTTCCCGCCTCTGCCTTTATGTTTGCCATATAGACGTAGGTATTAGACACATTGTGCGGCAGGATACAGTGAAATCCTAGCTAAAAACCTCAAAAATACAGGTGTGTGGGAGGTGGGGATGAAGGAAAGAACAAGGAGAAGAAAAATCACCAGGAGCCTATACAGTAGATTGACTGGCTGAATTAAGTAGGAAACTAATAAAACTTTAGGAAAGATTGACTAAAGGTTGACTGCCAAAGGCCAGTCAACCAAAGGAGAAGAAAGTCCCAAGACTCGTGACATACCTCCGTCTCTATCTGCACTCTACCTGCAACTACCTACCTACCTATGTGACGCTGTCTGCGTCTGACAACTTAAATTTCGGAGCCCTGGGCTGGCAGCAGGCTGGAATTTCTTTCTTCCCTCCCCAGGTGCTGGGAAGAGCAACTGCTTGCTCACAGAATTAGGGTGAAAGCTGAAAGGGGGGCTCAGAGCGAGGAGAGGTAGCCACCCTGCTGCAACCGTGGGTGCGTCTAACCCACACAACATCCCACAGTGTTGGAGAAAACTGAACTTGTGCTGGATGAACTGCTCTGTCTGCCTCAGAAACATGCTACTCTTTCTCAGCAGAATGGGAATCAGCATGCTCCGCCAACACCCACAGTTGTCACTGCCACTGAACGGGGCTGCCTGAAGGCCCTGCTGCAGAATGACTGTATATTGCATATTCATTGAGACCAGACTTCTTGCACAAGCCGTGTTGTAATCCAGTTTCACTCTGCGTTACACGGCCATGGTCACGCTGTGCAGGAGTATCACTTCACGCTGCGCGTCATTCAGCATACCCGCAGCGCAATGCTGCGAGACCTTTCCAGCATCTACCCAACGAAATGCACGCTGAAGACTGCTCTGCAGCTGAGGCCCGTGGCCAGACCTCCTGAGCTCACTCTTGGTGTTCACTATCACTCTTCTCCTCAGGACGTGACCGCTCAGGGGTTATGCATGCAGGGTGACTCCTAGTTCTGCAACCGTGGTGGTGCTTGGTGGTGTTGGTGAGGCCCTTGTTCAGGTGAACAGATCACAGGTTGAGGGAGAAAGGGTGTGTGGACCTGGGGGGGTAACACCCACCTCTTTGTCAATGCCACCATGCCACGGTACTGCAAAAATAATTAAAAAAAAAAAGGTAATCTGTAGAAGTGGGAACTAAAAGGCTGGAAGGAGAAATGGAGACCAAGAGAGAGTGTGAAAGGGACGCAGCTGCAGAGTTCGTTTATCCTTAGGCTGATATTGCCAAGAGATAGACCAAGGGCCATAGTTCCTGCCAACAACAGGAGACAGGGCCACTTGGCAAGACAGAGTCAAAGAAAATGTGGCAGGCCCTGTATGCAAGTTCTGTAAATGCTCTTGATTAAACTAGTGGCTGTATTTCTTCATTGTCGGCTGGCCTGGTGTATGTTGGAGCCATTCAAAAGTCTCAGTTTTTGTGGTCCAGGGGGTTTTAGAACAAGCAGATTATGTGCCCAGTCAAGGACCAGGATGCTCTGTCTGCCCCCATGGCCATTATCACCTTGAGCAGCTCAGACACCGCCGCAGGGCACATCATCCGGCCCCATCACACCCCTTTTTCTCTTTCACGTGCTGTTCATATTGCCCTTGCTAGTAAGAACTCCACATGCCACCTCTTAGTAGTACGAGGGGAGCAGCACTGGAGCTTCTGCTTCCCTCCTGGTGTCATGCTTACTGATACTGAAACAAATGGCAGGAGGAAAATCAGTGGTTGCGTTTCAGCGTTGTGTAAAGTACAGTGTTGTGACATCCTGTGGAATTCAATGCGTTGGAAGGATAAAAATTAAACACTATTTAGTTTTCCCTGTGCTTTAGTACCACTCAGTATCTGCTAGCGATATTTAATCTAACTTCTGAAAGTGTGAGTTTAGGTACTATCGAATGGATGGTTCTGATCCTGGAAACCTCTTAAATGCATAGCCCTGACATACATTAATTGCTTTCATTTAAGTAAGAAGATTATTCCTTTATCATCAGGTAATTGATTTAAATGTGTTTCACCGTATGTTTACACTTGACATGAATTGGTGTGCCCAAGGGTTTAATCATTTAATAGATTTAGTCATTTAATGAAATCTGATGGTCATTACACTAACACCTGATGATATTTATACGGTTCTTCCTGAGGAGGAAATGCACATTTCAGTTTGCTTACAGGAAGAACATTTCAGGGATTTTAGCCTGTACTTGTTCACCAAAGGCTTTTAGAGGGATTAGGGTGTGTGAAAGGTAGTCACATGCAAGAGCACGTATTCACAGTGCACACTTTTTTACTGAATGCATAGTGATACATCCCTGTCTTTGTGGCAGTATCCATACACTGGTTTGCTGTGTTTTATGGATTTTATTTTTTTTTGTGAAGGTCTCTCTTCATCATCAGCCTGCCTGGTGGGTTTTGTTGTTACTGTGTGCTTGGCAGAGTTAGTTTCAGAGAAAATAATGAACTCACACTTACGCTTTTAGACCAGTTGTGGAGGTGAAAGGCTGCCAAGTATCCCAAGGTCCTTTTGAAAACCAAATGCTAAAAAAGCCTTTTACATTTTCATCTTCTTGAGGTGGCCAGCAGGGTAATGCAATAAACTATACTGCATTTAGCCTTGTTCTTGTAAAACAACTTCTATTGATATGCAAGAATGTTTGAGAAGTCTTTCATTTGGCTTTGCATGTATCTTGGAGTAATTTGCAGGCCGGTAATAAGCAATCTAAGAAGTAGTCTGTAGCAATAGATTTTAAAACTGACAAAGTAAAAACACTTTGTAAATATATTAACATTGGAAACTGCGTTTTCTGACCAAGATAGTTTATTCTCTTTTTGAGTTCCATTTTAACTTATGGTTGATGATACTCAGACCTTTGAAAGCAGTTATGTCAACTAGTCTCTCTCACATGAAAAAACGATTATAGTGAAGGATGTTTGTGCCTGAAATGCCATTGGCCTATATTCAGTTTGTAAGTAATTTTGATGGTTTCAGAGACGTGCTGTTACTGCTCGTGAGCATACATGAGCATGGGGTTCAGTTCTTTACACATTTGCTTACTATAGTGTTACTTCTTCTTTTAGTATGCACGTAACTGTGACATAATTTTAAGTTTAGAGCAGATTTGCTCATGAATGAGTATTTCTCTATGTGCTCTACATTTATTTCTCCAGTGATACTTTATCTGTTGATGTATTTCATTAATTCTTTATTAGGTTCCAAAGCAGCATGTTTTGTACTTCTTACCCTGGAGTTACCTAGTTCTTCAGTGCCTCGTAGCAGCTGACAGAGTGTTACTACTGAGGGAAGCTGTAGAAAGACAGCTTCAATTCAGCAAACTGTACACACTCTCCTGTTTGGATATAAAGATGCCTTCCCCCTCCCCACCATTGCATCTTCCATTAAAAAAAAATATTATAAACAACTCCTATTGCTTTGTATAATTCCTATTTTTAAATCATCCATCTTCTGTTTCTCCCCCAGATACCACAAATATGTTACTCAGCCTTTGAGACAATGGCCATAATTTGGCTATAATTAGAATCTGATCAGAGCAGGGAGAATAGATGAATACAAAAGAAATCATCAGATTCCAGAAATGTGATACCACAGGCCAAATCCTGCTTGCTTTCCTAATGAAAGCTGACTTGCATGAGTTAGATGAACGTAATTTTAATAATTAAAAAAAATCTAATAAAATCAGCTGTTACAGAGCCTAAATAAAAAAAAAAAGGGAGCTGAGGTCTGTGAGTAAAAAAATCTTCAAAGGCGTATAAAGTATTTTGATTTAATCCTGCTAGCATCTGCCTGTTTTGAACCTGAAAACAGCCTAATGTTTATCTAATAGTCTTAGTACATTTTGTAATTAAACTAATTAAGGAAAATGTCTCACAGCTTTTCCCTGAAAGACCCCCCTCCCTCGTTCTCCCTCTCATAACATAAACTGAAAATAATCTCTTTTGTTTGCAAGGCAGATAAAATGAATTCCCTCTTTATGTCTATTTTTCAGCAAAAACCTTTCAATATTGGAGACTCAAGAAACAACTGAGTCCTACCCAGAGAAGGCAGAAACTGCTCCCCCCTGAAACCTTTTTCTACAGAAGGAAAGTTTTTGATTTTAGGAGCTCTGCTCCTCCCCCCCCCAAAAAAAGCTTCCAAAGTCCATAAAAATGCTTCTAAGCAAAATTAGCTTCCAAGTCCATAAAATTGCAATATATCATTTAAATCATGACTTTTATAGCATCCTTTTTTAGTACTGGAAAGGGGAAACCCATGAAATGGTGTGAAGACATTCTAGGCTTTGAAGATGGTTAGAGATATGATGGCATTTTCAGCACACCTTCTTATTGCCATGAAATGAAAAGTGCTTAGTTGATTAGCAGGCTGATCCAACCGAGTGAACTGCAATTAAAGACAGTGGCAGTTTTGCCAGAGTAAGAACTGCGTGAATGGCCATCCAGGGACTTCTTAAGCACTTTCTCAAAACTGGAACGAAATCTTTTTTCTTTTTTTTTTTCCCCTAGTGCTCCATCTACTTTTTCTTCCTCTTTACAGTTACTCCTGCTTAAACTCTGTGAGTTCTGGCATTAAATAGTCTTAATCACCCTTATATATTTAAATAAGACAAAATTTGCAAAGAGCATGGGCTTTTTGGCCTAAAGGTTGTCTCCATTTTCACCTTTTGAACAGTGCTAACCCCCGTACATTCTAGCTCAGCTTCATGAACAGAATGTCCAGCATTACTGTGTGTGAAGGTTATGGCATACCGAAAACAGCACGTTTTGTGTTAACGTCTAGGTGATGTTGGCACTGAATGTTACTGATATGAATAGTGTAGCTAGCTCCCACTCACGTTATGTCTGTGAACAGCCAGGATAGCGTGAACTACAAAAGCACTCATTTTCTGAGATGTCTGCAGGTGGCACGTTAGATGACATTAGGGAATTCTACAAGAATCTGCTCCCACTGAACTCCACGACAAAACTTCTGTTGCCTTCCTGGGCGTATTTACCCCTTCATGGGGTAAATACATATAGCTTATTAAGTGTGAACCCATGCCTGTTCTTGTGAAGCAAGATTTCCTTGCTCCCCTGGGTAGCACGAAGGCTGCAAGTCAGGAATTGTGTCATGCTTCTACTGTCTGTCAGATCTGCTCCACTGAATGGTGGGGTTTGGACCAGGTACTCACCCATACTGACGTTGAAGGGATGGGGATAAGACCTCTGATGAACGTCAAGGTCTATTCAATGAATAAATAATTTTGTTCACTGCAGGAAACAAATAGGTATATTACATTAAAGGCTGTAAAGGACAGGAATTTTGGAAAAACAAGTGTGAAAAATGTCAGTTTCCATTTCCAAGACTTTTACAATGATAACTTGAGCTAAATGCTATATCCCCACATACCGTCTGTTACCTTCCAAGACATATGGTCCGGATCATGATTTCACATCAGAGTGTTTGACATGCTGTTGTTTTGTACATTGTGCAAGTGAATGGAAATGGCACTGTTAATTTTCTTACACTCCTTTTGGATTTCAGTGACTAGATAAGGTGCAAGCAGAGCTGAGAATTGCTCCTGTCAGCTTCAGCTGATCTCTTCAGCATCAGGAGAGGTAAATCAGGTCCAAAATTCTTTTGTGTTAAGTATAATATAAACCAACAAACAGACCAACAAACTCCTCTTTCTAGCAACAATTTCATTTATTATTTCAGCCAGAGAGGCCAGCTACAAGGGGGAATTGAATTTCCAGAGGCTGCCAAATATCTGTGCTCAGCAAACTCATTTTAATTAGTCGAGAGAAACCTCACCTGGCCAAAGAAAACCAGGTATTCAAACCGACATTAAACAAAGATGGGATGTTGTATTCTATCACTGTTCTGGCAATCAGCAGTGTTGTGTGCATGCAGCTCTCATCTTTACTAATAACACCATCCATTGGTCATGTTACTGCTTTGTATGTGGAGCCTATGAACAGTTAAGTATCAGCTAAACTGGGAACAGCTGAGAGCAAAGGTGTGATTTTACTGACAAAGCTCAGTGGATAAAGGTCTGATGTTTTTCCTTGTGTTCCTGGAGTGAGTTCTGCCTTCCTGGCTGTTAAGTACATCTCCTGGTTTCTGTTCTTCTTTTCTTCTCTTCTTATATTTCTAATGTTGCCAAACTGATTAGCCGCTAAATTACATTGCATTCAGGTAACAAGATCTTTGTTATTGATTTGCTCTGAAGGCTTTCTTTGACAGACAGACTGGCAGAATCCTTCATCCAGGTTAGAGAATAATCTATTTGAAGGTTTCTTCCAGATGTCACTACTATAGCAACAGATTCTATAGTGTTAATGCTGATATTAAATAGGGTTCAGCCCTGCATTACCATCTAGCCATATGGCCCTGTTTTTTTAAACTTGAAAATGAGTTTGCTGCTTCTTCCATAGGGAGGGCTGCCTGCCTGTATCTTCTCTTTATTTCCACCACCTACTTCTTTAACACTACCAAAACCAGATTTCAACCTCTCAGAAGACGGTTAAGAATGATTCAAAATCTTTTTTCATCTGTAGATCTGATGAGTCTTCTTCACAAAATTATGGAAATTTGTGACATTGTGTAATTACCACAACTTGGTATTTCAGACATGTGCTGTTTGCTTTCAGTTGCTTCCTCACCTAGGTAGGCTGAGTTGTGTCCACTTCACATCCTCACATCTCTTTTCCACCTCTTATTCACAGGATTCCCAGCTCAATCTCCTTTGTCTTCTGATTTCCAGAAGCTTCCTAAATCTCTGGGAAATTTGATATTCCTGGGGCCTCAGGTCTCCTCCCCCTGCTGGTAGAAACCTTGTGGGTAGGTCCTCCCCCACCCTGACATGGCCATATTTAGTCTTTTTTCCTCCTATTTATTGACGTACGAGGGATAAGATTTAGCTAGCCTGTGCGTGCTGTGACCCCATTTCACGTGTTTCAAGTAGAATCACTAAATGCACCACAGGATGAGCCCTAAAGATCTCCAGGGCCTCCTCTCTCCATCTGCACTAGCCAGACAGCAGCCAACGGGGTGAGGAAACCCCACCAAAGCAGAAGATGGCGGCAGGTTTGGTTCCAGTGCCTGCACGGAAGGCTGTGAGAGGAGCTGTGGCCCAGGAGCAGGGGAGGGTGGTGTGAGGGAGAGCAGCAGGCTGGGCACCCAGGTGCGAGCTGGGTGGGGGGACACCCACGCAAGGGTGGCCAGCAGCCCAATGGGGATGAGCAAATGCAATTTCTCAGCCAGGATCTAGGGCCATGGATTTGAACCCAGTGTTGGGAGTCGCCCAAGATCATGCTTCCAGGATGCATGGGAGGCTTTTTCTTTCCGCAAAGCATTGCCCAACTGGTGAGGGACTTTATGGATAGAGTAGGAAGGGACAGGAAGGATGGTCTTGTAATTATGGGATTCAGTAGCAAATCAGGAAATCTGAGTTTAATGACCAACCGTGACACAGATTTCCTGTGTGACCTTCCCCAGATCACTTACTCACCCTGTGACTCAAGTCCCACTTTGTAATATGGGGCAACAACCCTTCTTTTCTCACACCTTTTTTGTGCCTCTGGCACCTCTTCCATGGGGCAGGTGCTTCCTCCAGCCACACATAGCACCTTGCCCCAGAGAGATATTTTTAGTTTGGTTCCCTTCTCATAAGTGAAATTACTCTGATATTACTTCAGTTCATACAAGCTGTCAGGGGTCTGGCCAGAATAATCTGAGTAGCTCTTCTGACAATATGCTTCATGGCCATTTAGCTTTGGGGAGCCCCTTTTCATCTGAAACAACTGTATGTCTCTCAGAAGAGAAATTCAAGGGCAGTAATAAGAGAGGTGATCCCACTGATATATCACTAAGTAAAATCTGACGTGCAGATATAATGAAAACATGAGGCAGTTTAATAATGAAAAATGTATAGTCCTGAGCTAATGGCTGAAAAATGTTTAGTGAAGGATTACACTGAAGTAAAAAACCACAAGAAAGAAATTCAGATACATTAAACATTGGGAATTCATTTGTAAGTCCAGATAATCTATGGTCTGTAATGTACTTTCATGGTACGACAGGATGCAAAAAAATCATTGTTTGAAGGACTTATTATCCTTTCTGGTAGGACTTCTGTAGTCTTCATCAAGCACTGTGAATCTCAATCTATGGTCTGTAATGTACTTTTATGGTACGACAGGATGCAAAAAAAACATTGTTTGAAAGACTTATTATCCTTTCTGATAGGACTTCTATAGTCTTCATCAAGCACTGTGAATCTGCCTTTGAAACTCCTGTCTGTCCTCAGGGTCCTTTGGTGCCATACCCACTGAGAGACGGGCAGCGGACCAAGAGTCCAAGTCTGGCTGATGGAGAATGGACGTGCTGGCTATAGCCAAGGGGAGGATTGAGTATTGATGAGAAAGACTTTGTGAGACCAAACTGAATTGACTCACAGGTGAATCACTGCACAAAGTAGTGCGGTGGGACAGGCGGGGAAGGCTGGAGTGCTAAAACCATATTGAATGCGTGCCCCATGGGGACAACAAACAGTGCCTCCGCAGCCAGAAAACAGGAGGATGCATACAGGGAGGGAGTTGAAGGGCATCTCAGATCTGCACTGGTAGATGAGACAGGACTTTCTGGATAGGAAGTATTGCAGGTGAGCAGAGCTATCCCAAGTATTTAGAGAAGTGCAATGAATAACAAATGTAGATGCTTCTAGCAGAGTCAGTGTCTCTTGGATTATGACTCTCCCCCCAGGGTTAAATAGACAGGATTAACTGAGTTATCAAAGTGATAATTGATGGCCCAGTATTGCATTAAAAAAATCTAGAAGTTTAGTGTGAATTGTTGGTCGTTACAAAGCCCCAAGGTGAAGAAACTCTCCAGAAATCTCTCTCCCAACTTGTAGATCTTCTAGTATCAAGGCATCTTGGAAATCTTATTATTTCTGTTTTCACTCTAACAGAATTCTGTTTAATTTTCATTTGAGAGAGGTGCTCCTGGAATGTGCGTGCCAGTGGGAGAAAACCAACCCAGATCATGTTTTATTTAAAATGCCCTGTCACAGGCCCGGCAGCAGTGGATAATGCTGTGGTGCCTCAGCTGTTCATTCGTATGTACCCACCTGTGCTTACCCAGAAAGTCACCTAAATTTTCTGTTGTAGCGGTGTATCTGAACAAAACATGCCCAGATTATGTTAGGCGTTTTGTGTTCTGTATGAAGATTTGCCTATGACTGACCTTTTTCTGTTGGCAAGAAAGCAATTCACCTTTGCCCCATCTCTAAAAAAGATGCTTCCCTTTTCCCAACAACTCGCCAACATGTAAAGGGAGATTTACTTCTTCTATTTGTGGCTTCTCAGTGGTTCAACCACATTGTTTTTTTCGCCACCACCCAGTTGCAATTGGTCTCAGCACTTTGCCCTAAAGGACTTATAGAGATAGACTGCTGGTTCACTGCAAGAAGAAAAAGGCCTTATTAGCTAGCTGTGAAAGGTATCTTTTTTGTTTACTGAAAACATCGATTTATTCTCTTTTACCTGTCTACAAGCCTTGCCTTGTAACTTACTGTATCTTTGGGACTTTTTAAGATACCTCCAGAGAAAGGGTCCTTCTTTACCCCAGCCCTTTTTATGCTCTGAAAACAAACTCTCAACTCATCTCAGGCAGGGAATGGGAACTCCCAGCCCTCTCTGTTGCTCTTTGAGGCTCCCACATGTCCTGGTTGGGCGCTGGTGGTCAGGCTGGCTCTGCGGATGCCTCCATCAAGCATGCAGCAGTCCTGGTCTGTCTCCTGGGCTCTGAAGACTCTGAGCATTACACTTCACTGCAAGCTTCTCTCAGGATGGTTTTCTTCCTTGTTCTATTGTATTTCACTGTCTGACCCTGTTCCTGACCAGTCTCATTTTCCTGCCTGTCTGCAGTGGAGGGTTGTATAGACTGTTGTCTCACCTGAAGTGAAGGGTATCTGCTCAGTGCCGTCCATGAGGGCGTCTGTTCTGCCCTGCCTTTGCTCTGTTCAGTCTTGCTGCTTTTCTTTTGGCTTCGGTGATATTCTCAAGGGTTTTTTTCCTTTCTCATCATCAACGACCTCATTTTTTTAATGTGCCTGGTAGTACATAGTATTGACTGGATTATGAGGAGGGTAGTGCTTCCACAGTTTTGGAGAGGGTCCAGTGAAGGGTAGGGGCCAATGGTGCCAGCTCTGGAGGGTTACGATCAGCTTTTATGGGCCAGAGAAGAGACCTGAGATGCAGGGCCTGTCAATGAGCTCTTCATCTCCACCCTTCTTCTTTTGCCTGAGCTGGGGTGTGTCAGATCCCAGGGCTGGCACGGCTCCAGATCTCAGGAGGCTTGTCTGGGAGTAGTCTGATGTTCCCCATTTGCTGATTATGGCTTAGAGCCATTCTTTCCCTCAACTGGATGCTTCTTTGCATGTTAGCATTATGGTACTATTAGCTGGTAAATTATCTCCAACAAAGTTGCTGCCCCTCACTTCCACACATCTGGCACATGGTAACCCACCTGCTTGTCCCGGTCAAAGCCTTTCTTGTCAAGCCCAGTTGGGACCAGCTCGTTCATGCTTTTGTGCTCTGGCTTTGTTGTCTGGGATGAATCCTGCTCATGCCTTTGCATTTTATAAAAGCGCTGTTTTTGCAGGAGCTGAGATCCCTAACGCTTTCAGAATGAGCCCACCGACGTTCTGTTTGAGGAGCGCAGCGAGCAGGGAAAGATGCTTCACATTACCAAATCACGGGGAGCTTTGTAAACAATTTTATGTGCAGCTCTCTTCTCTGTTTTCTGCTGTAGTTTTCCAGTGTCTCTTTGTGCCTTTGCTTTTTTAAATTCATAGGGTTTATTTTGAGCAAACAGCTCCCAGAGCATAAAAATCAACATAAAAACTTTTAAGAGCTAGTTTACATTGACCAGCTGTCAGAGAAACAGAGAGAAATGTGTGGGATAGTGGTGGACAATATGTGTACAGAGGAAGGTAGGCATTTCAGAGTTGTTAAATCCTATTGCTAAGCCCAGGGCTTAACAGCCTTCACATTTTTTGCTCCAGGGTATCATGGTACAGTGAAAGCAAGCTGATGGGCTCCATTAGCATGAATGATAGCTTCCTTCTACACACAAGTCAATTTGCAGGTAAAGTTTTTTCACACTGTCAAGAGATAAAGAAAGCCTTTCTGAAACCATCCCGGAGCTGATCTTAGGGCAAGGGAGGGTCTCACTCCAGTCAAAGCAAATGTTTGCTGACATTGTTCAGCTATTTTGGAAACTGTTAACCGTGGTTTTCAGCCTGACAAAATTAATAAGTGGTTTCCCTGAAACTGAACATTAATCTCTGTCATCACCAGCTTCACTTCTTTAAACTTCAGAAGTGTTTTTGTTAAATTCGTACTTGAATTTAAATAATAAAGGGACCCCTTCACAAAGATCTATTCACCCAATAAATGCTGCATGCATTTTTGGAAACTGTTTTTTTAAAAGATTAGAGCAAGTTCTCCTTGCTGGCTCCCTCTTGCTTTCTTTGCCATTTGGTTCAGTTGCGTCTTTTGCCAGTGGATGAAGTGGGAGAGGTGGGAGGACTTTTTAAAAAAAATAAACTGTAGAAAGAAAGCAGCCCGTATGTTAGGCTATAGAAATCTAAAGAAGGCTTTATTAGGGCCAGGCGTATAATACTTGAAGGATTAGATCCCAAAACAGCATGAGTATTGTGTGTAGTATGTTCTAGCTATTAGGCAATACTTGATGTCACTGTTTGCACTTTTAAAGAGAAATTTCACCTGCACGCTCTAACGCATCAGAAGAGTTAAAACACACATAAATTACTGCCTAAAAAGGCCACATGTGAAAACTCTTAAGTGGCAACGCTGCTGTAAATATTTATGGTGGAGTTAGGCACCTGCATATAGCGTGCCCACAAGTCTTTAACAAGCTGCGATTAGAGTAGATAGTATGGAAATAGTTAAAATGTAAATAAGATAAATTGCCATATGTCTGATCTAGAGAGTGAGTGGAAGCGCAGTGGTGAATTTTCAGCACCTCTCAAGGTAGAAAATAAAACCCGAAAAAGTGGCCTGGTCAGAACATTTTGTTTGTGGCTGATCTCTGCTTGTTTTCCCTCAGAAACTCTCAGGGTCCCAGTGGTAGCTTTGTGTTTTTCCTTTCATTGCAGCTCTGCATGGAGCAGTTGAGGGTATTGACTTGAGGAAGGAGAGTTAGCAGGGCTCATGATACTATCACTCAGGCTGCCTGAATTCTTCTGTTTCCTAGGGCTTCACCCCCTAGGGCTTAATGTCATTAAAATTACTGAAAATACTACAAATAACAAGCATAGCAGCACTTGCCAAAGACTGATAAGATTGCCTGCCAGCTTCTACAGATCAGAGCGAAAATCTGGCCCCATGAAGTCGGTGTTAACATCCTGCTAACTTCAAGAAGGTAAGAATTTCAGTCTTCATATGTATCTCTCTGTTAGAGCATGCCATCACTGCCCCTTCATGCTCTTTCATTTTCTATTTCATTACTGAAAGGAAACCCAGCCCTGGTTCATAAGGTACCAGGAACTAGAAGAGTACAAGGAAATTGGCAGGAACTGACTTTTGGTTTATGGGCAGACGGTCTGCATTTGTAATGAAGCTTCTTACAAGAACCTCCATGGCTTTATAATAAAGTTCTGTTCTCTCTCCAAGGACATCATGGGTCTCTCTCATTTAGGGGCATGGTGCAGCATGCCTTCTTCACCCAGTAATGTTTGCCATCGCCAGACATAACCTTTAATATTAATTTATTTGGGGGAGATAATACAACAAGCTGCACTGTGGATTACTAAAGAAGGAGAGTTCTGATGAACAGTGTTTCTGAAGAAAGTGTTTGCTTACATCCCTGACCTGCAAGTTGCTGGAGGCTAGGAGACTGTGATGGTTGGGAAAACGTACCAGGAAAACATTGCTGTATGTTTCCTTGTTTTGTACTCTGGCAAAGTTACCTGCTTTTGGCCACTGTCCCCATGTTTTTTCCCCTTTAGGTATGGGAGGCAGCCCATCACTAACAGAGGCTAGAACCCCCCAAAAAACAAGAAGGGAGGAGAGATGAAGAGAAGACACTGGAAAGGAAAATAACGTAAGTGATATAAGTTGCAAAAATTATCAAAATAGATATAGGGGAGAGTAAATATGTTAAAAATAGGAAACCAGAAGGGGACACTTGCAGGGCACCCCAGCTGCACCCACTGCTCCATCGAGGCACCCAAGTATCTGCCAGATGCTGACCGGGGGTATCCTGTAAGGCGATGTGGCAGGGCCAGGCATTGGAAACAGGACCTACCGTCCCAGCCTGACGAATTTCCCAGGGACACACAATTAGCTGACCCGCTCACTGGTGCTCCTTGCCTTCTCCTGGTGGGTACAGCCCTTAGCATTTTGCGTCTGGGTGGGATGGGTTGATGAGGCAGTGGAGTGAGAGGGCAAGAATTCATAAAGGTGTTGTCAAACTGTGTTGGAAAGGCAGTCTCTCTGGATGTCATGTTGTCTTGTAGAGCAGCATGCGAATGGGCCCCTGACAAGGCTTGTAAGCTTAGCCAAGATAAGAGAGAACTGCAGGATTTCAGAGTACCTTGGAAGGCTGTGGGATTTAAGCATGCCTGCAGCCCTGGAGCAGATGGGACAGGGGCAGAGCAGGAGCTGGGCAAGCAGCATGAGATTTACCTGGCATTGCTGACCATGGAAATCTAGTGACTCAAAAGAGATCCCAGGTTGTTAGGAAATCCTGACAGTTTGGAGAGTTGTATGATGACGTATCTCAGACTGATGACAAAAAGTTGCTGTGTTGGAGCCATTGGAGGTGGTGGGAGAAGGCACAGAGCATCCTACTCCAAGCTGAACCACCTGTGTTGTAGATGGGTCACTGGGATCTGGACATGACATATCACTCTGTCCTGGTCTTTTCCAGATAAATCATGTTCCTCAGCACAAACTCAGGTTGCAGCAAGATGGTCTTTCTTTGTCATCTGTGCTGGAGACCAACTCTGGGTGCAGGTTCCCTAAGTTTCATCGGTCCTCCTTCTTTGAGCAGAGGTTGACATGGCCCTCTTGCACAGAAGGGAGGGCACCCTGCTCCCAGAGCACTCATCGCAGATAGCTGTGGGATCTGAGCTAGGTCAGCCTGTGGATACCTGGGGATTTTAGGGGCAGCATGGCAGAAGGCCTGTGAGCATTCAGCTGCAGAGATAAGGGAGATGAATGGCAGCGCAGGGGCAGTGAAGCAGCAAGGGCATGGCTGTCCTTTTCCCTTCCATGCCCCCACTCTCTCTGTGTAGGAGGGGCAGAGGAGTAAGTGAGCAAGCTCTCCAGATGATTTAAGGATCAGCCTGCACTCATGTGAAGTTCTGCATAGTTATGGGGTGCAGCACTGGCCATGTCAGACCTTTGCTCTTTACAGGTGATGGGTGGCAGTTTGTGAGGTGGTGTCAGCTTTCTCCAGCTCCTGCTGTGCTTCTCCTAGTCCAGGTGAAGGAAAAGGAGGTAGGGAAGGAGCTTCAGGGCTATGAACTATTGCAGCCAACATGTCTAGGCCCTTCTTGTCCTATTTGTCATCAGCAGAGACAGGATAGTGGGGATAACAGGCTTTTGGTCCCGTTCTGTTGAACTATTAATGTGCTTCAATTTGTGAGCAATTTGAAAACCCTTTCTGTGAATTGTGAGCTTTCTGACATAGAAATGAAACTGGAAAGAGAAAGAAAGGAAGAAAGAAAGTAGAGCAATATAGAATATGTGGGAGGTTTATAATTCCGAAAGGATTATCTGCCACTTTCTAGGAATTGCAATGGAGTCATGTCATAGAATCACAGAACAGTTTACACTGGAAGGGATTGTAAAGACCATCTAGTTCCAACCCCCCTGCCGTGGGCAGGGACACCTTCCACTAGACCAGGTTGCTCAAAGCCTCGTCCAGCCTGGCCTTGAACACTTCCAGGGATGGGGCATCCACAGCTTCTCTAGGCAACCTGTTCCAGTGCCTCACCACCCTCTCTGGGAAGAATATTTTCCTTCTATCTCATTTAAATTTACCCGCTTTCAATTTAAAACCATTACCCCTTGTCCTATTGCTACCTGCCCTTGTAAAAAGCCCCCTTCCAGCTTTCTTCCTTCAGGTACTGGAAGGCTGCTCCCTGGAGCCTTCTCCAGGCTGAACAAGCACAGCTCTCTCAGCCTGTCCCAATAGGAGAGGTGGTCCAGCCCTCTGAGCATCTTCGTGGCCTCCTCTCCTCTGGACCCAACCAGTCAATATCCTTCATCTTGTGTTGAGGGCTCCACAGCTGCACACAGTACTCCAAGTGGGGTCTCATGAGAGTGGAGTGTAGGGGAGGAATCAACTCCCTTAACAAGGTGGCCACGCTTCTCTGGATACAGCCCAGGATATGGTTGGCTTTCTGGGCTACCAGCGCACACTGCCGGCTCATGTTCAGTTTTTCATCCCCCAGTACCCCCAAGTCCTTCTCCTCAGGGCTGCTCTCTATCCACTCTCCGCCCAGCCTGTACTTGTGCTTGGGATTGCCCCGACCCCTGTGCAGGTCCTTGCACTTGGCCTTGTTGAACTCCATGGGGTTGGCAGTGGCCCACCTCTCCAGCCTGTCAAGGTCCTTCTGGA
This sequence comes from Eurypyga helias, assembly GCF_000690775.1. Lineage (NCBI taxonomy): Eukaryota > Metazoa > Chordata > Aves > Eurypygiformes > Eurypygidae > Eurypyga > Eurypyga helias. The sequence continues at coordinate 18,417 of NW_010236671.1, forward strand.
TGGCATCCCTTCCCTCCAGCGTGTCGACCGCGCCACACAGCTTGGTGTCGTCGGCAAACTTGCTGAGGGTGCACTCAATGCCATCATCCATGTCACTAATGAAGATATTAAACAGCACCAGTCCCAATACCGACCCCTGAGGAATGCCACTCATCACTGCTCTCCACTTGGACACTGGGCCATTGACCACAACTGTTTGAGCCGGCTTCTTATCCACAGGGTGGTCCACCCTTCAAATCCATGCCTCTCCATTTCAGAGACAAGAATGTTGTGTGGGACAGTGTCAAATGCTTTGCTCAAGTCCAAGTAGATGACATCAGTTCTTCCCTTATCTGCCAATGCTGTCATCCTGTTATAGGAGGTCACCAAATTTTTCAGCCATGATTTGCCCGCAGTGAAACCATGTTGGCTGTCACCGATCACCTTCTTAGTTTCCATGTGCCTTAGCAAGTTTTCCAGGAGGATCTGCTCCATGATCTTGCTGGGCACAGAGGTGAGACTGTCTGGCCTGGGTCCTCCTTTTTTCCCTTTTTAAAAATGGGAGTTATGTTTCTCTTTTCCAGTCACTGGGAACTTCACCACACTGCCATGACTTCTCAAATATGATGGATAGTGGCTTAGCAACTTCCTCTGCTAGTTCCCTCAGGACTCATGGATGCATCTGGTCAGGTCCCATGGACTTGTACACATTCAGGTACCTTGCATGATCTCAAACCTGGTCTTCTCCTGCAAAGCGCGGTTCTCCATTCTCCCAGTCCCTGCTGTTGCCTTCTGTGGCTTGAGCACTTGCTGGTGAAGGCTGAGGCAAAAAAGTCACTGAGTACCTCAGCCTTCTCCATATCTTGGGTAACCACGTCTCCCATTTCCTTCTGGAGAGAGCCCGCATTTTCCCTAGTCTTCCTTTTGTCACTGATGAACCTATAGAAGCTTTTCTTGTTGCTCTTCATGTCCTGATTTAATTTTCTCAGGGCTTTAGCTTTCCTAACCGGGTCTCTGGCTGCTTGAACAAATTCTCTGTATTCCTCCAGACTACCTGTCCTTGCTTACACCCATTGTAGGCTTCCTTTTTGTGTTTGAGTTTGTCCAGGGTCTCCTTGCTCATCCATGCAGGCCTCCTGGCATTCTTGCCTGACTTCCTCTGTTGGGACACATCACTCCTGAGCCTGGAGAAGGTGATCCTTGAATATTAATCAGCTTTCTTGGGTCCCTCTTCCCTCCAGGACTTCATCCCATAGTACTCTACCAAGCAGATCCCCAAAGAGGCAAAAGTGTACTTTCCTGAAGTCCAGGGCAGCAAGCTTGCTGTGCACCCTCCTCACTGCCCTGAGGATCTTGAACTGCACCATGTCATGGTTGGTGTAGCCAAGGCTGCCCTTGAGCTTCACATTCCCCACCAGCCTCTACCAGGTGAGAACAAGGTCCTGCACAGCACCTTTTCTCATTGGCTCCTCTGTCACTTGGAGAAGGAAGTTATCATGAACACATTCCAGGAACCTTCTGGATTGCTTGTGCCCTGCTGTGTTGTCCCTCCAACAGGTATCAGGGTGCTTGAAGTCCTTCACGAGCATGAGGGTTTGTGAGCCTGAGGCTGTTCCTATCTGTCTATAGAGGGACTCATATCCAGTTGGTTTTCCTGGTTGGGTGGCCTGTAGCAGACCCCCCCCAATAATGCCACCTGTCCCTACCCTCCCTTTAATCCTGACCCATAAGCTCTCTGTCAGCTCCTCATCCATACCCAGGTGGACCTCCATGCACTCCAGCTGGTCATTGACATAGAGAGTGACACCTCCCCCTCATCTCCCCTGCCTGTCCTTCCTTCCTATGAGAAGAAAGATGTTATGCAGAGCAAGCCAATGGTAGAAGGAATTATTTGAAAGAGCTGAGGCTGCCAGCAGTGTAGATTGCTCAGTTACAAGACTCATAGCCCTAGCCTTCTGCAGTACCATCTTTTTGCATCACTCTGAGGCAGGGATTATGTGTGCATCTATGTTTCTAGTGCCTTTCACAGCACCACTACACATCCCAGGAGAGCAGATTGGACCACTCATTTTCCAGATGTCCGAAATTCTCTGTTTCCAAACCGTAGAGGGTCTAAGGAAACTCAAAACCAGATGGAGCTGATCCAGGAATGTAATGAGTGGAAGATGGACTCGCAGAGAATTATTCAGGGCCTACAACGATGCTGGTGCCAGGTTGTGCCTGGTTTGTCATGATTTTCTAGTAGATGCCCTAGGAATGCCCTTTGTAAGTCCTGACTTTTCATTTCACCCACCATAGCTTCTTTCATAAATACAAAATAGTGGTTTAAGAGATTTTGCCAGCATAAGCATGTATAATTTTTTTTCATGTTTAATGGGAAGAAATAGTTCAGCAGAGAAAGGGAGCATGGGAAGAGTGAAACTGAGATGGTATTTAGCAAAAATTTGAGTGGGTTAGACACTAGCTACCACTTCCGAACCATACTGTTTGGACTCTGAGGCATTTACTGTGTCTTGTGCAAGAAACCTATTCTCAGCATCAACTTCCTAGAAAAAAATAAACACTCTCCACACTAAGAAAGCACACTTTTGAGTCTGAAGCTGGAATTCATGGTATTAGAGGTCTCTTTAATACAATTTTGGCTAATTTATGACATTTACTTATCAGTTTTGAAAATAAGGTCATGTCCTTTATGAAAAGCAATGCTGGTTCA
>NW_010236671.1:21139-33720 GCF_000690775.1 Eurypyga helias
GCCTGCCTGACAAGGTTTAATTACCAGATTTAGTGGAGCTTCTCTCTAGCCACGAGTGGGACAAGGATGTAGGTAACTTCCCTTAGATGCAAATTGCTTTGTTGCAATTCCATGTGGTGGGAGAAGACCCTGCAGCCTTCAGGGTGTCAGTCATTGCAAGTGAGGCAGTGGAAGGTCTGCACTGCCAGAAGGAAAGGCTACTGCAAAGATGGACAGTTATATACAGGCCGAAGTCCTCTTTTGAGTGTTTTTCTGAAGTTCCTTATAGGTGTCATAGGCCGTGAGCTGCTGACCTAATGGTAAGCCACTGCTGGATTGAAAGATGGGGATGGGTCAACCTTCCTCCCTTGTCCACTGCTCCTTCTGTCCTTTGCTGTGTCCCCCTCTCTGCTTCCTTAGGCACTGGGTACAAGGTTCCTTGCAGTGAGATCAGTTAAATAGGCTTAGCTTAGCTTCTCCAGCTGCTTCAGAAAGATCTCAAAGAACCCATTTGGGAGGAACTGAGCCACAGCCCCCATTGAAGGAGGGATGTTGTTGCTCTCACCACCCACCACACTGGGCTGACCAAGGAGCATGACATCCTGCAAGAGGAAAATCCCCACACTGAACCATATGTAATTTCCTAGCATATCTCTTCTTGCCAGTATCTTTCCATGAAACATTTTCCTTATGGAAATGTGACTGAATACCTCATGGCCTCAGTTACAGGTCACAGGAATTAGCAGAATGCACCTACTGTATCTGTTTTTGGGATTCTAGTCCTTCATCTCTTGAACGGGCAGTGTACTTGTACCTGGAGCCACAGAGATAGCCAACTCTCCAACTATTTCTCTCTGTCAAGTGGAGATGATACCTCAGTGGGGTGCACTGACTATGCCCAGGCCTAGCACAGGGATGGTTTGATTTACCCAGTATCAATGATCCTACTCGTCCTAACCCTAAATCCAAGGCAAGCCAGATTTAGCCTGGTGGGATGACATGAGACTGCTCACTTGGCTGTGGCTGCTCACCTGCATCCTGCTCACCTGCACCGAGTGTGATACATTGTTTTTCTCAAGTTATTCAAATGAGATGTTTATGGGAGTTTTCCTCTCCCCCACAAAGGTTCTCAGCAATTTAAATTTCAGTTGAAGAGGAAGTTATTAAAATGTGAAGATTAGAAGTGACCTAATTATTACAGGGAAATTTAGACAAAAGTCTGAATCTCTGCGCAGTTGAGATTTAATGAATAATCAGATGCTTGTGTGACACGGGGACATATATGGCCTTGGACTGAGAAATAGAACAAAATTTAAAATTAAATTAGTTAAATGTTAAAATTTAGTGTCTTCTCCAAGAAAGTTGTGGAAGAAAACAAGATCATACAAAAATGTTTGTTTAAGGCTTCTCAGACTTATCTTATCCTTTCTCTGAAGTATTTTCTTCTTTGAAATTTATAAATATAATGTACCTTATTATTAAGGCTGATCTGCATGTACATTGAATAGAGAATGTACTCCAAATACATCTTTATTAAAAAAGCACTAAAAGTACTGTTTTAAGTTCTCTTCATCTTACTTCCTCAGCCTCTCAGACAACTTCATGTGAGAACATACCATTTACAGGCTGCTGTGCCTTTGCAGAGATCTTTGCTTGGATCTTTGGCTTCAAATCAACGAAAAGAAAAAACCAAGCAAACAAATAAGCTGTCAGTCTGCCTGATTATCTAGGCACCTATCTGGGTTTTATAATCTTGTTAGTATCTGAGTACACTCTACGTAAAATCAGCAGCAACAGCGCAGTCTCTGCTGAATTCTCCCTCTTCAGAGTAAGAACTCCAAGTGGTTTACATCTTCCCATGACTTCACTAGTAATTTTCTGTGCTTTTTAGCTCCTATTTTGGAGAATAAAGGTAGATTAACAGAATATGGGAGATATTATACATTCCAAGTTACTTTTCTGGTGAGACTTTTCTAAAAAGAGAAATTTTGCTGCATTTCCTGAAGAGAGACAATTTCTGGACTCGCTCAGCCAATGTCCTCCAGACACGTGCTGCACAGTGGGATCCCGGGGTCAGGGCTTGCATCGCCTCCTCTTTTTGTAGGGCTGCCCAGGCTCTACATGTCTCCTGGCAGCCACAGAGCTCCAGTCTGGCAATGTGGCCCAATGAAACCCCAGTTAGAAAATTAGTAAGTCATCATCTCACATACACCTCAGATATTTAAGAAGTTTAAATGGGTGATTGGAAGTAATATAATATACATGTTAAATTACAGTTATTTGAACACCTTTCTCCTCCTAAAAAGCTGCTGAAACATTTTAGATCTTAAATTATTAACTTGGACTCTTTATTGAATAATATATGTTTCAGCTTAAATCAAGCCTCTGCTCATTTTTCAATATGCCTGTAATCCAACTGTGAGGTAAATAAGCTAAATACTGTAGAAACAACTACACTAAAAAAAAGCAAACTTATTTTCTTTGTTCTGGTACATCAGAACGAATCAGACACCTTATGAGCAGTCTTGATGTGCACTTAAAGTAGGTTTACATTATCACATTTCAAAGTATTCCATAAGGGAACATGGGAACATAAGGATCCTTCTATTTCTACAGGTATTATCTCCAGCAAGAGAAACTAGTCCCTGTACAGGAGATTAAAAGTCTCCTTTTCCTTTAATGAAGCCTGTTGCTATTATCCCTTTACCTCTGTGACAATAATTTTATCTTACCTTGTTTAGGATGGGGTTATGTGATTCTCTTGTGGGTCACTTTCATCCCTGTCTGGTAATTAGTTATTTCTGACAGTGCTTGCATTTCTGCTCTCAGACACCACTGAGCAAAGCACAAACACAAATAACTTTCAAGATCTGACCTGAAAGGCCCAATCCAATAAAGAGCACGTTGCCTACAGGTTAAATGGCACAACACCTGCTGATGTCTGACCTCCTGAACAAAGCCACAAGCCCTGGGTGAGGGCTTTGGGATGCTTGTTGAGTCCTTGAGGAGGATTTGGCATCTCAGAATAGGTTCCAAAGCATGCAGTGCAGTGACCCACCTCTTGCTGATACCCTGCGCACAGCTGCCTGGTGTTAGTCAAAGGGACGTCTCGTGCGTTGTGGTTTCTAGTCCTCTGGTGTCTGACTTGTGGATGTCTGGCTTCCCCTGCTCTGGATCTGTCACTGTGCAGGGTGTGAAACATCCTGTGATGGCCCATGCAGCTGACTGAGGATGGCCCCTTTCTTCTGAAGCTATGCAGGAGGGCTGAGATGGCCCACTTCAGTGCTGTGGGTAGCTGTAAGGGCCCTCACCCCAATGTCTTCCTTACAACCTTCTCCACCAGTGGTCATGAAGTAGTCCTGAGAGCAGGGTCAAGAACCCAGAGCTCTTCCTTCCTGACCCTGCTGCATTTCCTCCTAGTTGGGAAGTCAACTCAGCTCACTTTGGCTGTAGGGTAGGCATGAAGTCGCTCAGCTTTCATCATCAACCCTGGCATTGCACACAGGCCTGGAGCTAAACACTTCAAAAGCTTTTGACCAGCGAAGGTCTTCTGGGGTTTGATGGCAGCTGAACAGGGGCTTTCGGGCTGGTGGATGTGGGCTATGTCTACAGGAGGCATGGGGGCTGGTGTAACAGCTCAGTGCCACTGCCAGGGAAGATCACCCTCTGACCCTCCCCATGCTCACTGCTTCCCATCCCCAGCAGTATGCTCCTGCTTATTTTGTGCTCTTATCAGAGTCTCTGAACCAATGCAGTTTACAGCCTAGCAGAAATTTTACCTTGCAAGTGCAAGAAAAAGCTGGATAGGGCAGGAGCAGAAAGCCTACCAGAGGGCAAAGAAGAGAGGAACAAGAGCACTTTGGGCTCTGGCCCACGTGGGGCTGCTGGCTGACAGCTTGGCTCATGGTTGGGTAAATGGCAGAAATAGTGACTTCAGTCTCATCCCCATCCCCCGCTGCCCTTTAAAAGCCTTTTTGAATCTGATTCAAGAATAAAAAAAAAAAACCAACCCAACCCATTGAAAATGTAACAGGAGTCCAATCCAGGTAGTGCCCAAGGCATTTTGTCTGGAGTTATCCTCCTATCTAGCCCTCCTGGAGGCCAGGGCTTGTAGCGAGCTGGTGGAGTCTCCACCACTGCCTGCATTTTAAGAGTCAAATCCCTGTTTGATGGCAACTGACATTGTTCTGCGTAGTATGATGAACCTCCCCCATCACAAATGGGCCGTGATGATCTGTGCTAGCTGGGAATCTGCTTTTTATTCCTCGCTCAAGTTACATGGAAAAATAAATTTGGTAATAACATCACAGTTCCTAGAATATAAGAGCGTGTCCCACAGCTGGTAACCTCTGCTATGGAAAGAAGCGGAGCAGGACAAGTCAGGACTGAAGGGACCTGGCAGGGCTGAGTGGAGCTGGAACAACTCACACGGCATCTGCAGGCACACCACATATGTGGACCATCACTCAGAAGAAACCACGGTTGTTAATATGCTATACTGAGAGATAATTTAAAAGCCTCCCTATAAAGAGAAAAGCATTATCCCCAGAGCAATAAAAGGTATTCCCAGCTCTGCTAGTGTTTGCTCCTCTTGCTCAGACCCTAATCCCACAACATGCCTCAAGATCAAGCATTGTGGAAGCGATTACGCATGCACGTACCTTGTAGGTCTGCCCTGATTCGGGGCCTCCCCCTTTGCCGCGCGTGTCTGAAGCCGTGATTAGCCACCTACTTATGCAGAGGTTAAAAGCTGGCCCTTAACCTCTTTCCTTTTTAGTTAAGCTTCCTGTGAAATGGGTTTAACAAATATAACTGGCATGTTATTTAGAGTAATACTTTTAATGAGGTGACTAATAAGTGTAAACAGGTACCTAGTTATTAGCATTAGGTGTATCTGTTTAATACACCTTATTTTTACCCAAGGAGTTTTTCACTTTGGAAATTCAGTCGTATCCTCAGGTTGTCAAGTCCTCGCTGTCAAAGATTTCTCTGTTAGTAAGAAGCCTGATGCTGTAAAGGGAATTGAGCATTTCAGGTCAGTGTGTCAGGACATGAGAGAATTAATGCTACTACAGGGCTCCTTCAACAAGCTCTTTTAACTGCAAGACTTAATTGCTTAAAGAGTTTGCACCTGAAAACTGGAGTGTAAGTAACAAGAAATTACAGCAAAGATGAACCATCTAATTTGCCTTTATGTTCTTGTACATGTAAGGTTACAGTGATTACAACACTGCATTATTTTCACTTCCTTCTGCAAGGACTTCTGGCTTCCTGCTTGTCGGCTCTTGGCCCGCATACCACTAGAGATCCTCAGACGACTTCACTGGGGGTCCCTGGGAGGTATGAGACAAGCAGCCTGAAACAAGCAGGCTTTACATTTGCTATGAAAGGGTGCACTCTGCTCCTTCTCCACACTTGACTTTCTCAGGAAAAAAAAGTTAGGGATATGTAAAAGGATGAGAACCTCTGAATTAGAGGCTGCAATTAAGAAACTATGCTCATACTCCCAAGGTGAAACAATAAACATGATCCCAGAAAATTGGCTATTATTGCTACATTTCTCTCCAAATGAAAGTAGCTTCGTGGTAATTATGTGACAGCTCTGATGGCTGACTGATAATAACCCCAAGAAGAGCAAGGGTTTCATAGTACTGGCAGTATTTTAAGAATCAGGCTGGCAGAAGTGTTTGAAACCCTCTTGCTTCAACACGTGACCTTGTCCAGAAAGGGATCACTGCCTTGTCTCTAACACTGCTGAGCTGAATTAGCGGAGGTTCAGAAAAGCAGCAAGCTCTGCAGGAGGTTACACTGGAAATACCCCACGTAAAGCATTGGCCCTGGCTACCAGGGCTGAAGTCTTTCAGAACCTTTGCTTGCTTCCAAACACAGGAGAAGGGGCTCAGACGCCTACCCAGCTTCACCTGCTCTTTTGAGAAGTTACAGGTGTGTTTTAGCATGGCTCAGCTTTGTTGCCAGTTACCTGCTGTGTGCCTGGAGCGTATGATATTGATACGATGCTCGTTTTGATATGAGCATCACGGCTTATGTTGCCTTGATGTAGAGAAACACGGAGAGGAAAGCCAGCTAAAGGTCATTGGGGAAAGAAACCAGGGCTGAGTTCACTTTAGAAAGTCATTAGAAAGCAAATGAGGACAATAAACGGATGCAAGGGTGGGGAAAATAAGCAGAAGGATGATCATGAAGAGCAGGCAGTGGAATTAGGACATTCTCCAGATGGACTTTACAAGGATTAGGCCCTAAGGCCATAGTTAGCTAGACTGGCCTTGGAGGCTAAGCCTTCTCAGTAAGCTACTAGTACTTTTCCCCCTTTGGAAAAGCTATCAGTTCTTTTTTTAGGTGACTGGTGTTATTTAAAGTTTTGGTGTATGTGATACGTCGCATTTTAATTAACTGATTATTTAAGAACAAGCCACAGCAGGTCAGTTTAAAACCTGGGCACTATATTTGGTCAGACCGACAGGAGAAAAGGAGTATATTCCACTTGGATCCGAAGTTGGTAATCTTTTAATTCTGCCCTTTCTTGGAGTGTGAACGGTGGGAACAACAGTCAAGCGAGGAGATGCTTGGTGAGAGGCCCTGCTAGAAATGGACATTTAAAACCCCAGAACCTTCTGCACCCCTTAATGATTTCCCAAGCATAGGATGACACTTGATGATGTTGTCCCCAATTTATAGCTTCAAACCAAACAGTTTAACAAAAGAAACAAAAGAAATAGTTTATTGGCATTATTAGAGGCTCTGGCTATTGATATGCAATGACACTGGTCACAGTGTAATTGAAACAATTCTCCTACAGACAGCAAGGGGCCATTAGACCCTAATTAGAATTGGGTTCTATTTTCTGTTCCATCTAAATATTAAGTTTTACAAAAAGACCGCTTAAAAAAAAGCCCTTTTCCCCTTGTCCTTAGAGAATATTTTAGGAAGAGGGTTTTGTTTAGCAAAGGCCTGCTAGTTCTCATTTTTTGAAAGGAAAGTATTCTGTTGTAGGGTAACCCAAAGTTTTGCACATATCTACAGTCATAGGAAATAACATAGAAGAATGACCATAAATAAATATGGTTTTGACTTGGAGGTTGTTGTGTAGCAGTTATTTTAATATCTGGGGAAAGATTGGGGAAGTATAGAAGATGATATTTTTGCTTGTTTTTTTGCATACTACTGAGTTCAGAAAATGAGAAGATCTATCCCCAGTATGTGTTTGAAATTATTAGTAAGCATCTTGTGTGATTATAATTTGCATCAAAAAAATAGGCAAATCTACTGTTCCATTTACATGCAACCTTAATTATTGTCTATAAAATAAAATGGTACTCTCATTATTCATACACATTTTTTTAAATTCACTAAAAGTTCATAATTCAAAAGAAATTTGAGTTTTTGTACCACTACAAGCATATTTTCATTTTTTACCTAGAAAAACAGGAGTTCTCTTTGACATCCCCAGTTTTATGTCAGGCCAACTTTGATGTAGCTTGAATCATAGAATCACAGAATGGTTTGGGTTGGAAGGGACCTTAAAGATCATCTAGTTCCAACCCCCCGGCCATGGGCAGGGACACCTTCCACTAGACCAGGTTGCTTAACTGAAAATAAAAATATTGAATATTTTTTGAATATGAAAAAAACCCACCCTGAAATAAAAATAGGTTGAAATAAAAATTCCCTTTCATTTCAGACTTTTCAGAATGAGAACATCAAAATATTTTGATTTAAGGAGACAGTAAAACAATTCATTTAAATTCCTTATCTAAAAAAACCCCAGTTTGTTTTGATCAATGTGAAATGATTTTTGTTCAAGCAAATAAATTACCCATGCAAGAATAAAAATATTGTTCAGTTTTCTTCTTGATCCCGTTTTGTTCCGCTTGTAAGTCAGTATTGCCAAAGGCAAGGGGACACACTTGGGAGCGACTGGGATCTAAAATAACTGTCAAAAACAGTGATCTGAGAAAAGGATATTCCCCTATATTTTCTGCAGAGCTCTGTCCCTGCCCTTCCTGGGCCTTGGCTTTGCTAAGCAAGTCAAGAAAAACTCATAACAAAGTCCAGCCCAGTCATTCCCTGCAGCTCAGGTTTTCTTAGTATTTGCCTTCCAGGGTTTGGGTGTGGGAAACTCCCCTTTGGGGGAGCAGGGATGCCACTGCAGAACCCTGTGGGTGTCCAGGACTTCCCCCAGAGCCTTACGGCTAAAAAGGAGGAGACCTGCCCTGGGTATGAAGGGAGGATCACCTGCTGACCTAAAACCAGGTGAAAGCAGCATGATCAGTGTGCCTCAAAATCTGTCACACAAATAACCCTGAAATTCCAGTAAAATACAATATGAGTAATGGCATTGCTTCTGCACATCCTTCACCTGTTTTGAATTTTAGGGTGAATGTTTTTCACAGAAAATTATGGTTTTTAATACTTCTATTTTCCAAAGCTGAATCACTTCAAAAAGGCATTTTTTTTGCTCATCAGGCACTTTTGGCAAATAAAATGTACAACTTGTCTAGCTGGTCAACGAATGCTTTCCATGTGCCAACCGGGATTTAGTTTTGCCTCAAGTGATCAGTTTGTACTGTAATTTCTGGACGCAGGAATAATAAAAATTGGACACATGTATTGTTAGACTTCGGTCTCCGGAGAATTAGATCAACATGCATTTCAGATGTTTCTTTGTTTAAGTTTATAGTACTCATGCAATTTTATTAAATGAAGATCTGTTTACTAGAGATAAATACTCGTATTGCTTTAGTCTGTAATATCCTGGACATCCATCAGAACCGTGGTCCTTGTTTCAATACAGGGAACATGCACAGTCTAAGGTTTCTGGTTTCAACACCAAGTGAAAGGGAAGCATTTGGGGTGCGTGTGGAGCTGACCTGCCGGAGCTGCCGTGAAAAAGGGGAGTTAGGCAGTGCGAATATCACACAGGGCAGGATTATAGCGTAGGTTCAGGTAATATTTGTGGCTGGGCTCATCAAAGAGGAGATTTTCTCTTCTCCTTATTACACTAGAGTAGACTGCATCTACGTGAGGTAGCAGTACCAGTGCTTTGGTACCAGAAATAAGGCTTTCCCCAGCTAAGCTTGCTTTTTTGTTGTCTTTTCTGTGCAGATTTGTCTGCTTCTTTTGCGTGCCTGCACAGAGAAAAAGGATGTCTTCATGACGAGGTGCATGTGTTTTGCTGGCTGTGGGCTGCTGAGCAGGCAGCAAGGTGAGCAGAGCCACGCATACTCGACGTCCCGAAGTCCTTCCACACCTGAACAAACGATGAACTCGGAGGAGGAAGGCAGGGGACAGTTTTGTAAGCGTTGTACTACCTATAGCAATGAATTATACCAGAGTGGTATGTGAGGATGAGAAAGAGACGGATGAGGTCAGAAAACTGAAATTAGTACAGATGAGAAAGTCTACTGGTAATGCCAAAGCCTGAAGTTCCTATCTGGCAAACTAAAAGGGTATGGGAACTGGAAATTAGAACAAGATTTGTATATTGCATTTCAGTCCTAAATAGTGACTGAAATAATGAAAGTCTGTGTTTCCCTTCCCCCCTTCCTGCTTTTTTTGGCATCTTGAGAAAAGGGAAGCTTTGGTCAGAGCAGACATTTAGGGAATTCCCCAGTGGAAGGCCTCCTTTGCCGTGGAGACTTTTCTCTTTATTAGTAAGCCTCAGTCGCTGGATGATCCAGCCTAGCCCAGCCAGGAGGCCCCTTCACCCATCCTGTGGGACTGTAGGATTTGGGTAGGCCCAGAATACATCCCAGGTGACAACATGATCTAAAGCAAAAGCAACTGGGGCTCACCTACCACCCCAGAGTATCTGACCTGACTGACCAACCGCTTTGCTTCCGGAAACAACAAAAACTGTTCTTTCCCATTTTGCACTATCCCATTTCTCTACACTCTTGTTTTCGCCAAGAGCAGAACATGCCTACAGCTCTCCAAGGGACCAGCTCAAAATTCCCTGAGTGAAATAATGTTTTCTGTTTAATGCTAAATAAAGAGCTTAATTGAATAAGAAATTAGAACTGGATGCCCTCTATCTACCGAAGGGACTTTTCATTGAAATGTCTTGCAATTCCCCAAGTTTTGTGGTGTTTTAAAGTTGTGGGTGTTGGGTTTTTTTTTAATCTTTTGCTTCCTACCCAATAAATACTCAGATTTGGACAGAATTATTCTCAGAGCAGGCTACCGTTTCTGGAAACAAAGACATTTTAACTCTCCAGTGTAGCTGCTGCATTATCAGGGCCAACACTTTTGACTCTCTGGTCCTAATTTTCTCTCTTTTTCATGAGAAAGAGCACAATATTATTCATGTCCTAAGTAAAAAAAATAACATGTTGTTAGCAGAGTGGCAGTAACTCCTGAGGACTTGATGGAATGTGAAGCACAAGGTGAGGAAGATGGAGAGATGGAGGAGGACATGTGAAGGAGGCATGCTTAGAACTTGAATAATGTGTATTTCAAGCAGGAACACTGCCAATGACAGATAGCTTCATATGCATGAAAGGTACTTGCTGATTGTTTCCTGGAGATCTTCTGGTTTAGACTAGTTGATAAAAAAGGGATAAAGGACACATATGTAGAAAGACACTGAACAAAGCCAAATAAGCATGGCCTGAATAGTCTGAGGTGGATACCATGTGTGTTAGATAGGACCAGAGGAGACAGAAACCAGCCATTTTGATACCCTGTTGTATCGTTAGCACTTAACATCATCAGTTGCTATGGCAGAGCTCGGGTTTGGCTGCAAATAAAAAAAAAATTATCCTAACTGTCTGTTCATCATAAACTTTAATTCGATGCTTTTACAAGGCTGACATAAAGAGGTGATGCATGTGGCATCTTGAAATTCAGTTTTTTAGTTCAGCAAAATGCTTGTAAAGATTTCTGCTTTCACTCTTGCAGCTCTTTCCAGGAGTACCACTTTTGACAGAACGGTCTTGAGATACAGGGAGTCAGAGGAGAGGAGACAGTTTGGTTAAGCAGGACCCAATTGCCTGTACCCAAATAACAAATTCCCGTTTTGCTGCCTTGCATGCTTGCGATGTAAGGAAGTTTTCAGCTGAAATATGCAGAGGTTGCAGTCTAAATGGACAGAGACACATCTATCATGTCTGAACCCTTCGAAGTTTCTCTCTTCCACCCAGCCAGGAAAGAAAGTGGCCTTTTCAGTGAAATGAAACTTGGCCTGATCAGCAATATTTAGAAAGTGGAAGGAGAAAGTGTTGACATCGGCTGATATATTCTGAGTCTGGGGCCAGAGATTGTGTCACATCATGTGAGAAGGATAAAACCTTCTTGTCAGTGACGAACATCACACATTTTGTGGTAAAATATGCTGCCTAACAATGAAATGGTAATTATCAAAGGACATTTTTTCTCACGTTTGACCTAGAAGTATGGTATCACTACAGAGGTACATACAGGGCCAGTTTCCAATCTCAGTTACGTTAACATATGTTTAGATTAACTTCATTCCAGCTTTTTGCAAGCTCGCTCTGTATTTGTAAACAGGGAGAGCTCCTGGGAACTGCCCTGACCTTGGCTTTCCTTCTCTCGTAGCTGCGTTGCACATTTTCTTTTTCACACTACAGAAAGAAACATTTCTGAAACCTAGCCAGTTGGCTGGCATGTTAACTGTGGATGCTCACTGATTGGTCATTGCTTGTGTGTTTTAGAGTAATGGTTTCCACACCACAACCAAGCAATCCTCGTAGACCATTACATTACTATCAGAACATACATTTAAGGAGAGTGAAAAAAAAAAGCAGGAGACTCACTGGAAGAGACTGCAATAAGGCATTGGATGCATAGGCAGGTTAGGTGAGAAAATTATTTAGGTTACCAGTAACAAAGTGCTGAAGCTACGCATTGGAAATATTTGTATTTTTCCTGTAGTGTCTGCTTCATTTTAATTTGAATGCATTTTCCTGGGACTATGATGTGAGAATGACCCTGCAAACGCTGTTAAGGCACTTAGATTGAACAGGTTTAAGACTTCTTAGGAAGAAGAATTACAACATGGTGTTCATCGCTCCAGTCTACACCTGTGCTCTAATGGTGAGCCTGTGATATTAAAAAAGTTGGGAATGGGCAGGACAAAAAACTTCCTTTCCTTTAAACTAGGTTTGAAAGAGGAACGGGACAAACCCACTAGTGCCACCAACAGATGTTCAGAGCCTGGAGAAGAACCACAGGTCACCAGGAGAGATCTGCACAAACAAAACAAGAGAATCCCAGCTGCTCCAGCCCACAAGCCAACTTCATTGGGGGCCCACCTTAAATGCCTCTATGCAAACGCATGGAGAATGGACTCTTTAGGAAGGACAGGCAGGGGAGACGTGGAGGGGGGTTTGCTCTCTGTGTCAGCGACCAGCTGGAGAGTGTGGAACTCCACCTGGGGATGGATGAGGAGCTGACCAAGAGCTTATTGGTCAGGATTAAAGGGAGGGCAGGGAGAGGGGATATGGTAGCAGGAGTTTGCTACAGGCCACCTGGCCAGGATGACCGAGTGGATGAGGCGCTCTACAGACAGATAGGAGCAGCTCACATTCACAAACCCTCCTTCTCATGGGGGACTTCAACCACCC